>NC_064243.1:4425000-4502500 GCF_003254725.2 Canis lupus dingo | reverse complement strand
TTTCATCTTACTTACTTTCAGATTTTTCCCTCATTCCCCAACTTTTCCAATTGTTGAGGTCCTTTATTTTTTTCTTGCTTGCTTTCTGGGAGTTTTGTTTAATGGAAATGAACTTCTAACCTCTTGCTTCCTACAATTTATGTTTTCCTAGCCATCTTATGGTCTTCCTAATTAATTTTTTTAGGAAGATGAGCAGTTCAAAAAACACAACATGAATATATGTTTTTGTTATTGTGATAGGGAGGAATCTAAAGCCAGTCTTTATCATTTCTTGTTGAAAGCATTCTTCAACCCAGAGCATTTTACATACTAAAATTAATCTGCTGCCTATATAGAATGGAAACCTAATGTAACAGTATTTCCCCTCACGAATATAGTTTTTATTGATTGCTAGACATTTTGATTTCATTTATTAATGACTTTGTCACAGATCAGAAAACTTTTAGGTAGTATTTCTGTTTACTACTTTAGGAACAAAATAATTAGGACCATTATTTGTAACTCAAACATAGCTTGTTAATTTTCAAATTCATCATACCAGAATATGTGCATGTATGTGTGTTTGCAATCATATTGATGTTTCAGAGTGTCTTCCTAAAAATTTAAAATGTCTGTAGATACTTCAACATTTTGTTAGGTCTTATTTTTCTTTGTTCTTTCATTAAAATAACAGCAAGTAAGTAGCCCATACTTTTGGTTGTGTCCTATAAGAATTTCTGCTTGGAATACTTTGAAATAATAATGCTAGTGTTATACAAATTTTGTCTTAGTCATCAATTATCAACTATTTTTTTAAACAATTTTTATCTTAAGAATGATAAATGATCATGTACAAAACTGTTTAAACATCATAATGTTCTTTGGTCAATATTTTATGAGATTAATTTTATAAAACTGTGTTTCCATTTTGTTCTCAGTGTCCTTTTGTAGAAATCCAGATTGACTACTTTACACTGTGCATATATTTAGAGCATCACAAATGTGGGCTATCAAAATGATAATTTAATGGTATCAGTGAAACTTTGGATAGAATTTTCTTTCATATCATTTGTCAGAGCTTTAAATTGTTAACTTTACATTTCCTAAGTGTACTCAATTATATCCTGAACCTGAAAGGTAGTTGAATATATTACACCTGTAAGTACATACCTACCGAAACTATAATTAAGATGCAATTTGCTGTTTTGACCAAAATGTCATAACAGCAGACACACATGTAAGTCTCTTAGTGGGTTTGTGCTTGATGTCATTGAGAGCAGTGTAGTAGAGAGTAACCCACTACTGGTCCCTGAGCCTCACGTGGAAACACATTCTGTACCAGGGGGTGGAACACTTTTCACTTCTTCTAGATACCTCTTAAATTTGTGCTACTCACTGCAGAAATGACAGAGTGAGCATGTGAATACTCTATAGGAACAGTAAACATTCCCCAAAGTCTTCAAAGTGCACAGTCCCTTCAGAATTGTATGCTAGTACATGACATTGCTAGAAGAAGTTTTTCTTCTTTAAAAATAAAGCCCTTTCTTTTTTCTTTCTCATTTCATGTCACAATCTCTTAAAATAATAAGGCATTTTACTTTGGAAAGAACTTTTTGGATAAATGATTGTTAAAAATGCAATCAATATATAGAAGTGCAAAAAATAAACAGAATCGCAGATCTCATCACTCAGAGACAGCTACTGTTAGCTCTTGCTGATGTCTCTCACTGGTCACCTGTTCTCGTGCCTATTTAGAAACGTACATATAGGATTTTGTATAAATGAGAATCATATTGATCATAATGTTTTACAACATGCTTTGTTTCCTCCATATATCATAGACATTGCATATATTTTTACAGATAACAGATTTACATTATAATTTAATGAGCTTATAATCTGTTGTTTATATATATCATGATATTGCTATTCATGCTATTTTAATTTATGTTTCTAAATGTTTACTGTGAAAACAATACTACGTGTAAATTTTTTCTAAGTTATTAAATTATTTTTCTTGTATAAACTTAAGAGCTGGTGCTAAAGGCATTCCTTTCTTGTTACCTCTAACCTGTTGTCTTCCCCTTCATGTTACCACCAAGTGTGGTAGTTACTTTACTGTGTGTGTATACGTGAAGAATGGAGAAGATTGTCATTTTTATATTAAAATAAATCCATATTTTATGTAGCCAATTATGAAATGTGAGATTTTAAAGAAATTTCTAATTTTCTTTGCATCAGATCAGTTCTGAAGTTCTGTAACTCATTTCCTCTTTCCTTTCATTAACAATACTTTGACAGAAAATATTGAGAAATAGTCTGTTTGAAATATCAAATAGTGATTATCCAGTGGAAAAAGGAGTAATACCTAATATATTCAGATTTCATCTTTTTATGCCCACTGGTTTTGATGTAAACACGTGTTGTCAAACTCTTGATGTTTTAGGAGAGCTTTAATAATTAAACTTATAGTAAATTGTCATATCAGGATTAGTGATAAATACAGTAGTCCATCTTCTGACATAGGGTTAGCTGTCAGCCAACTGCTAGTAGAAGTTTTTACCTTGCAATGTGTAGGCTTTCTAAAGTATCTAATGGTATCATGCCATATATAATTCAGTCATGAAAAATAAGGAATGGATGTGAGTATACATTTTTTAAAAATAAAATTGGGACTTTCTTGATCTTAGTGGGTCATGGCTACGTGAGCACAGCCCAGTTTTCCCACCTGCAGAAGTCTTATGAAAGTACTATTCATGCTCCGTCCTCCAAACCCTGTAGTCAAATGCTTTACCCAAATCTCGAGCTAAACTGCATAAGTGGAAGCTCTCAGTGCTCCCTTGGTCTTGTGGAGTCACCGTAAGGCTTTAATAAGCACTGTGGTTGTCGTGGGTTGTTCCTCCCGGCAGTTTTGCCTGTCTTGGGAATACACCTCTTCTTCTGGTTTGTAAGTGTGCTGCTGCCTGCCCACTCCTGGAAGAGGGGACTTGACCTCTTCGACTCCTTACATGAGAAGACCTGCCTAGACATTCAGAATAGGGCTGTGGGGCTTCTCTTCTTATAGAACTGAACACAAAACTGAACTGAACTTTGTTTTGTTAAGGAAGGAAGGATGCATACAGCTTCCTTTTGGGTAGAAAAATATTTCCTATATAATTATTAACACCTTTTAAATAGATTTTCTGCAATGTTTTATGTGGTTTCTTTTACATCTTAGATTTTATTAGAAATTTTTAAAGGGCAGAGTTTAAGCAATGGGTCAGTCGTAACCAGAAAAATGTAGGAGCTTCTTCTGATTTCATATGAAAAAGGAAAGTTCAGTATTTCTACTTTGGTCTTATTTATATGTTCTAAGAACCAGGGAAGCTGTGTTGTGTTACCTTGGGTCTGTGTGTCAGTGGTGAATGACAGAGATAATATGGTTTTTATCAATATTAATACTTATTGGAGCACTGTTTCTAAAAGGTCAGGAATGACGGAGCAAAAAATTTTCACAAGAATGCTTTATAACACGTCTTGAAAACATGAAGCAATTTAACCCACTTGATTGTCCTTGGCTGCTGAGGTAAAGCTGCATCTCCAGAGCGCAGGACGTTGGCAGGAATACAGGGCTGCAGGACCGCAGTGGCGCCCATGCGAGGCAGCATGTGTGAGCCCCCTTTCGGAGCTGCGGGGCCGGGGTGCCCGGGGCGCAGCTGAGGATGAGGCTCAGCCTATGTTGCACACCTTCCATTTCTCTTATGTGGAGAATACTTCTTTGCACACTGGAGTTATTTGTAAATCGTCACACATGTGTAGACTGGTCTAGCGATTTTCTGGTAGGAGCTCTTGTTTTAATAATTAGGCCCTCAGTTTTTATTGAGTCATCATCAGCAGTGATTCAGAAAAATACTCTCCTTATTTGCAGGGTTGGACATTTGTTTGAAATCTGACCATCCAATCAGTTTTTCTCTGTATGCCATGTGACAAATGTATAGCGTTACCAGGAAAGATCATATTAATTACTTTAATTAACACGTGACTTTAGAAGTCTCAGATTAATCAGCACGTGACTCGTGGTTATTTGTACCCTTGTGGGAATTTTTCGCCACCAAATGCAAATACCAGGCTAAAAATATTGCTTTGTTTGTACGTGGAGTGAATATTCATTGCAATAGTACTGTACATCTAAGAAAACAGAAAGTAATTAAAATGTTGATTACTATAGTAAATCTCTGCAACGGCTGCTTATTTGTATTTCATATGTGCTCACATTTCTGAGAAGTTAGCTTTTATACAACAACCTACCATGATTATCTGATATCCTCCGGAAGGTTAGCTGAGTTGTTTCCTATATTACTTAGGAAAAAATTTCTTTTCACAATTGAAAATGTCAGCATCAATTTAAAGTAACACTAAGCATGTGCTTGCTTTCTGAATATTATCCTCCAGCCACCCTGCCGAGGATCTGGCTGTGACAGTTTGATTAGATCATCAATCCTCACTGTTAACAGCACTTTTCCTGAACACCTGGGCTGCCGGGTCACATCTGAATCCAGCTACCGTTGTTTCCGTGACCCAACGTGCGCTCACCATAGCAATTTACATTATGTGCGCAAATTAAAAGTTACCTTGTAACAACAGTTTACTTTAAAAAATGACCTCGTTTTCCCCATGTTTAAGTTATGTTATGTTATAGGAGTTGCATTTTTGTATGATGAAAGAATCTTTTAGTAGGACATAGTCACCACCATGATGAAGATATGTTTCTTTTTTTCTTTTTATTTGGGCTTAGATTGGAATCTCCATAAGGCAAATTATCTTAATCTTTCATCTTCTTGTGCTATGTAGAAATCTGCTTTGATTGCATTTTTTAAATTTAATTACATTTTTTACCAGATTTAAGTCTAAATAAATAATTGAATTTGTCATATATTGCTGAAAATTTTTCTGCTTTCTGCTCCTAAATTCTCCACTTGAACTGTCACAATGGTCTGATTTATACTGTCCTATTTATAGTTGTAGTGATAGAGATAAATACCTACTTAACATTTTCAATGCAAATTGTTTTAGTTGCAGACTGCAACATAAGCATACTGTTAAATCTAGCATTATCAGAGTTTTTGATACCATAATTATCTTTTGTTTTCCTCACAACTTTTTATTTATATGATGAGGGAAGGAAAATAGAAAAATTCCTATCATTAGAATTTTATGATACTCTAGAGTAGAGACCTGACTTCGGCTGTTTAAAGTTTTACTGTTCGGGTTTGAACAGTGTTAAGTGGGAAACAGACACCCCATTAAAGAGTGTTTCCACCAGTATTGGTAGAGACAAAATAAGGTCAGATACACGCTGTATCTATTATTTTTGTTGAAACCTACTATTGTTCTTCAGTTTCTACTTGTTCATTATTTTAAGGCATACGTGAGCCTTGTGCAAGTACATTGAAATGTTGTGCTCTTTTGGTGAGAAAATCTTTTGTATTTATCAGAGAGCACATGGATACATACAGTAAAAAAGATTTTTCTGTTTCTAATATACTTTTTTTTTTTCCTAGAGATGTAGAGCTTTTGGAATCATGAACAGGTTTCATCCTGATTTGTAATGATCTATTTGTCCATGTGTAGGAAAATGTTATGAAATAATACTAAATATTCATAAGTAAGATTATACCTTGTAGAGATCAAAGCCCAACATGCATGCAATTAGATTTTTCTCATATTCTGGAGCAGTGAGTATACATGGTCTACGGT
Organism: Canis lupus dingo; assembly: GCF_003254725.2. NCBI lineage: Eukaryota > Metazoa > Chordata > Mammalia > Carnivora > Canidae > Canis > Canis lupus. The sequence continues at coordinate 4,496,785 of NC_064243.1, read as the reverse complement.
GGCCATAAGCACATGTATTCCGTGTAAGCTGTCTCTTACCTCAGTCTACTTATGTTTTCAGTAGCATGGCTAATGTTCATGATAAAATCTTGATCTTATCTCTAAAAGTCTGTAATAAATGTAAACTTTCAAGTGTTTGACAGCAGCACAATATCATAGGCTAGAAAGTTCATCTGACTAATAGGCCGTTGGCCTACTTTTAATTCAGCCTTTTCTCCATCCAGCTGTGTGACCTTGTGTGCATTCCTTTAAATCTCTGTCTCTTGTCTGTGCATGCATGGGATTCCGGGGGAGCTGGAGCTGGGGTCGCAGCCCCTGAGTTCCCCATGTTCTGCAGCAGCTGTACTTCCTTGGACAAACCTCCTTGACTCTCCCGAGCCTGGTTTCGTGGTCTGAAAACCTGATGTGATTAAGATGTAGACTTTCATGAGGATCAATTAAGGCAATAAATGGAAAGCCCTGTGAGGGGCTTGTGGTGAGGAAAACTCTGTGTAGGCTTATTAAACTTCAAACCTGACTTTGAACAACACCGTTACTTCATTATCTGATGCAGCGTCGGCCAAGTTATTTAACCTCTTAAACTCCATTTACTCAACTACAAATATGGAGAATTACTCTCTCTTTCAAAATTCTCATAAGGAGTGAACTATATGAGGTTAAGTATGTAACATGTCACAGCAGAGTGACGTCAGGAAGATGTGCTGTCACTGGGTATCACCTCTGCCTCATGCATATTTCATTTAATGAAAGCTTCCTGAGGCCCAGCCTCATTTTAATTCTAGGGGTAGAGTGATGAGCAAGACAAGGCCCAGCCTCATTTTAGGTTCTAGGGGTAGAGTGATGAGCAAAACAAAGGCTCTGTATTTCTGGTGCTTACTTCCTTGTGGGGTCTCAGGAAATAGAGGAGTGAGCAAATCAATAATTTCAGAAAGCAGTGGGTGCTATAGAAGAATGATGTTGCGTGACAGGCAAGGAAGTGATGGGGGAGAAGTCATGGTAGAGGTTAGGAGTTGCAAATAGATCTTTTGCAGAAGGCAGCCCCAGAGTGTTTTGTAAAGACTTTTCTTTGAGATAGTTGTAGATTCACATGCAGTTGTAGGAAATGACACAAAATATTACCATGCAGAGTACCGTAATACACAGATAACAAAACTAAAAGTCCGAGTATTCTTTCTGTGGCATTTAGAGTAGAATCTTGAATGATGAGAGGGATTATGTCAAAGAGCATTCCCGGTGGAGGGAATAGAGAGTACAGATTCTGAAGTAGGAAGACATTGGGGCCTTGGGTTAACTGAGCGGGGGCCACTGTGGCTATGACCCTTCCATGAGGGGATGAGGGCTTTATCAAAGGCTGAGCAGCCACTCTGTCTTGCAGAGCTCTGATAATGGTGATGAGAGACTTGTGTTCTTTGTGCAAGCAGCACTTTGTGCAAGCAATCACACTAGTGCTTTAGCAGAGTGCTCAAGATCTCCCTCCATAATTTGTCAAAGCTGTCACCCCCTTCCCATTTTTAAATTGGACCTCAAACATTTTTATCTCAAAAATAAATAGTACAGAATGTAATTTCTAGTGTACAGTGGAGTTGACATTGTAAAAATATTTCATATCTCACTATTTAATATGTATCCAATAGAAAGTTAATACCATGATAATAATTTGCTCACTATCATCCATTTAAACATTACCTGACTGAGCTCTCTCTTTTCACTGTCAGAACATTTATATTTGCTTTTCTTCTTGAACTCTTATCTCTTCCATTTCCTCCATAGATTTTATTTTATGGTTTTTATACTGGGAAGATATTTTAATGAGTATCCTGTCATTTTTATGTGTATATGTGTATACATATACACACCCATATACATACACATCAAAGTAAGGTTTTTAAAGTTTTAGTGTCTTTGGCTACAGTATTCTAAGTGTGAAAATTGGTCAGAAAGAATTGTTATTATAAATAGTACTGATGCACAATTGATTTAAACAGCAAAATTAATACTATGGTAATTTTTAAACATGAAATATAATGCCATTGGGATGCCTCTCTTACCAAGATGGAGAGAATTTATAATCTTGTGCCCATCAGTGAATACTATGACCAGGGTGATGTAAAGTCTGGTGGAAAATTAATAGTAAACATAAATGATATGTTGTGAGGCTTTGAAATGAAGTTTGAATGATTATTATGTATATTGTTTGTATATTATATATGTTTATAGTATGTCATTACAGTAGGATTAATTACATTGTTTTAGAAGTTAATGTAATTTTAACAAGTGCATGGTAGGAATGAATAAGTAAGCAGGAAGGTACTTGATGAGGGGGTAGATATATGTGCTTAGTAAAAATTTATAGTACCCAATATTCTTTGTGTAAAACTTAATGATAATGTTCCTCTAAGTTTGAATAAATGTTTAAGAAAAGATATATCTTATATTATATTATATTTATATCAATTCTGAGATGATTCTTTTACTGACTTAAAAATTGGTCTACTGGAAATTCATGTAGAATCTTTCACCTCTTCCTTCTCGAAATCACACAAAATATATAACTGAGATAGACCAAGGCATGTGTGAGTGGGTGGGCTCTGGCTCCTGACTCATCATCATTGTGACTTTGTAGATAGGGTGTGTGAATTATTTCCCAAGATTCTTTTTCTTTTTTTTTTTTAAAGCAAAAACTGAGGTAATTCCATGCTTAGAGACAATGTGGATCTTTGCCGTGAGCTTTCTGCCTTGGTGAGTTGAGTTTCCACTGTCTCCAGCCTTTCTTTCCTGTTCTCTGTGTGGCTCCCAGTCAGCTTAATGCCTTTCCCTGATGATCCTTCAGGATTGATGAGGCAGGATCTCTAAGCAAAAACTGCCATCACTCTCACCATCCCATCTTCACTGTCCCTGAATTTAGGACAGCTGAATTTAGGCCAGGTGCCCTGTGTCTAATGTCATGCTTCTCTTTTTATGGAAATAAACTCAAAGAAGGAAAGATTGGATATTCTGTCCCAGGCTTAATGACGCCTTGATTTTAGAAAGGCTTTTCAGTTAACAGAGGATTCTCTGGTGTTCCAGTGCTTTTTACCACTCACTCTGGAGCACAGTACAGGATGAGCAAGGAAGAGGCCTTTGTTCTGGTAAGTGACAGAGAAGCAGTTGTGGGGTAGGATGTGGTGAAGGAGAAATGGCATTGGGTGCTACCTCAAGAGCTTTTGTCAGCTTTCAGTGAAAGGAAGGAATAAATGAGCTAGGGATCAGTAATCGATATCTGTAAACCATATGGACCTAACTGCTCTCTTTCAAAATTCTTCACATGCCCTCAGAGTGTATAGAGGTCATGGTCTGAGTTGGAAGGTCACGGCAGACGGAATCCACTGGAGAAGGGAGAGCGCTGAAAATATCTCATTCCAGTAGTGAGAGATGATGGTGATCTGGACCTGGGTGCTAAGAGTGGTCAGGCAGATGGTAAACCCTGAAGGCAGAGCCCATGGCACTTCCTGAAGGATTGATTGTGAGATAGGGGGAGGGATAGGGATCAGTAATGAAGTGGGCTGAGTCCATGCAGGTACCTTTAAGTGACGTGAAGAAGATGGCCTTTGGGAACGGAGAGATGGGTTGGCAATACTCTCAGATGTTCAGGTGGAGGTGTGGATGGGGAAGCTGTACTTCCAGAAGTAAAGGCAGAGGCCAGGCCTGAAAGTACACCTTTGAGAGGTAGGGTGGCCTGTAACTGCTGTCTGCACCTCTGGCGGATGTGGAGGAGGGGTGAGGGATAGAGGATCAAGCCTTTGGTGGTCCTCCTGGAGGTCAGGTGAAAAGGACGGAGGCCGCAGCAGCATCCCAGAGGGCAGCTTGTCAGGGAAAGCAGTGGACTGTGGACATTTTAACTCTGAGTAACAAAGGGCTTCAAGGAGGGACTTAATATTCATATCCAGGGTTATCTGTAACATCAAGACAGAATTAGGCATTCACATTCTTACCGAGTCTGAATTGGAGTTTGTTAAACTGGATGGTTTGGGGGAGATTCCATTGATCCTGAGCCCTGATGTTCTGTAATGTCAGACCCATCTGTCCAGATGGTGCCTGGGTCGTGGCCCACAAAGTTTGTTCATCAGGGCTTTTCTGGTACTGATGCTGGTATGAGGACCCCAAAAGTCTCCTTTTCTGTGTCTGTCCTCTCCTCTGTCCAGTCTGTCCAAAGGTCATTCTGATGGAGCAGGTTCATCGGGACCAGCCCCATTTACATTTCCTCACATGAGTTACTAGGGTGCGAGTGAATCTCAAACCACCTGCACTGTCCGTGCAGGTGTATCGTGATGTGTATCGTGATGGGTTTAGTTCATGGTTCCGATGGTTGAGGCTATGTTACGTGACTTCAGGACTATTTCCCTTGGATGGTCTCTTCTATGATCCTCCTGGTAAGAGCTGTTTTTTCGGTCTCTTCCTGCCAACATATTCTTACAAGTTTATAGTTTAGAGGTAGGTTAAAATAATGAAGCCTTTATTCCATGATTTATCCTCTATTTTTATATTTTTAAAAGATGCTAATTTCATGGCTGGTATTTTGCGCACCATAAACTTTCATAGTTATTTGTGAATTTGAGAATTTTTGTAGTTTTTTGTGTATAGTTTGGTATTTTTTAATCTATTGAAATGTTGATGAAATTGTCATATTCTTTTATATTTTAACTATTAAAAAAGATTTATATTTTTTCTATTAGTGATTTCACCACTTGATATACTGAGTTGTCTTCTGAGAATTCATTAAGATTATGCAGTGAAAACCCCATATGTGTTTTAAAGTTTAATTGTATTATATCATTATATCCTGCTCTTGGTCTTAAACTGTTAGCACATAGAGAAAGAAAGTAAATAGTGTGATTTGGTCAAATGCTGTGTTTCTATCTCTCTCGCTCACTGCGTCAAGCAAGTGTGGTTCAGCAAGTGTGGTTCATGGTTTAACTGTTTACTAGTCACTTTAATTTTAACTTTGTTACCCTGCTTTATTCTCTGTCCCCTGCAGTTTTGAGGTTCCCTTTGTGTATTGCTCCCCCCCTTTATTTTCTGGTCTTTAATATTTGCATATTATTTCATTAGCTTTCTGCTATAAACCTTATATTATTCCACTAATGCTCATGCTTCCTTCTCTTTGGATGAAGCACTATAGCAGCAGACTGTGCGAGCATCACCGTTGTTTCAGACAGCTCTGGGCTTGTGTCTTCATTCTGTCACTTAGGAATTGTGAGGCCTTTGGCAAGGAGCTTAGAGTTTCTATGTGTAAAAGGAAGTAATAATAATATTTATTTCAGAAAGTTGTGAAATTTAAATAACATGTCATAAATTTTTGAATACTTAACAAACTACCCAATACATTACCTAGAAGGTATTTTTAAAACCTGATTCAAATATACTGTTTTCCTCCAGTCTCCCTCCAAATCCCAAATGGCCAGAACTTGATTTTCCCATTTTGTATTTCTACACAACCTATTGTTCCTTTGAAGGCAGTGTCTCTTCCCATCCCCACCCCCTGCCACAGCTGCTTTTATGATTTTCTTTTTTGTTTTTGTTTTTCTGTATTTTGATTATCATGTGACCTGTGTGTGATGTGTACATGTGGGTATATGTGCACGTGTGTGCTGTGTGTGCCTGTAAGTGCACCTGTGTTTTCATTCTGCCTTTTGAATGTGGGAGTTGGTGTCTTTCTCCAGTTTGGGATCCTTGGCTGTTACCTCTCTGGATGTTGCTTCTGTCTCTGTCCCTCTTTTCCTGGGACCTTAAGTATAAGTATGATGGGCCTTTCTCTGTGGACTGTGTGTCTTCTGTTCTTTCCATTCCTTCTTCTGCTTGCTCTTTGGTTTTGGTATTGTCTGTTTGCACAGTCTCAGAACCCATGAATCTTGTCTTTTCCTATGCCATCTGAGTTTTCTGTTAAGCCATCAATGAATGCTTAATGAAAGATAGTTTATTTTATAGGTCTAGAATATCCATGTGATTTCTTCGTATGCATTACACTTTTCTCATTTAGTTCTCCATTTATTGCATCCACTTTTTGTCCATCTTGTTATCTACTTGTCTTACCAAGATGATCTTTCTTACTTGACAGTCTTTGCTTATTTTTATTCTGAATTATTGGTTGCATTTTCCTTCCCATTTGCGTTTTGGTTAATTATTTGGATGTGTGCATACCATGGTGAATGAAAGAACATCGAGGGCCAGATGGTTTATTTGGTTGGTAGATAGTCCCTTCTTTTTGGTGCATTGAGCTGGCCTTCAGTGACCCTGTAATTTGTCTGTATTTTCCCCCTGTGGACACTCTGTGTTTTGATTGAGACTCACTAGTTAGAGGTGGGCTCTTTGTCCTCAGCACTGGAAGGCTACAGAAGCACCATGTTAGTCCTTTCAGGGATTTTGACCTTCATACTTAGTCTTATGCCCCATGCAGTTTAGTAGTCTGGCAGCTCCCACGTGGGTGGGTCTGTGTTTGTGGCAGACCCCTTCTCGCTAGCAGAGGTTCATCCCGTAGGTGCTGCGAGGCCACAGTAAGCTTCACTCTGTCTTGTCCCTTTCACCTCCCACCTTGCCAAAGCACACGTCCTGTGGGAATGTCAACCTTGCATCTGGGCCTCCTTGAGTTTCCAATGTGTCACTGTATGGTTGGTCAGGATTGATGCTGGTGTTCTCTCATCCCAGTGGAACAGATGTGAATTGAGCTGGAATTGGCAAGTGGCCTGGGGAAGAAAGGATCATCATCAGCCTCCCCAGTGAAGGGCTCACTGTTCTCTGCACAGATCCTTTACCTAGCTCTGATCATCTGACAGCTTCCTTAATATCGCCAGGAGCACATTTGTGCATAATCAGACTTTTTCTGGTTGTTGGGATGGAGGCTTTGGCTTGCACCATGTATATATCTTCTCAGGAAGTGGAAGTCCCTGATTTACTAAAAAGCATAGAACTTGTGATTTGTTAATATCTTAAAGATGGTAGTGAACAAGTTCTTGGTAACTGATGATGCACATAGCGACTGCCCCATTACTGCTTTTCGAATTGGATGCAGAGTTCGTCCTTCACTATACACAAGAATGTGTGATTTCTTTCGTTCTTTTTTTTTTTAGATTTTATTTAAATTCAAGTTAGTTAACATATAGTGTAGTATTAGTTTCAGAGGTAGAATATAGTGATTCATCAGTTGCATATAACTCCTAGTGCTCATCACATCACATGCCCTCCTTAATGCCCATCCTCCAGTTACCCCATCTGCTACTCCCCTCCCCTCCAGTGACTCTCACTTTGTTTCCTATGATTAAGAGTCTCTTATGGTTTGCCTCCCTCTGTTTTTTTTTTTCTCCCTCTCTGTTTTTATCTTATTTTATTTTTCCTTCTCTTTCCCATGTCCATCAATTTTGTTTCTTAAATTTCATATATGAGTGAAATCATATGGTGTTTGTCTTTCCTCCAATTGACTCATTTCACTTAGCAGAGTACCCTCTAGTTCCATTCATGTTCTTGCAAATGGCAAGATTTCATTCCTTTTGTTGACTGAGTAGTATTCTAGTGTGTGTGTGTGTGTGTGTGTGTGTGTGTGTGTATACACATACATAATATCTTATATACATACACCACATCTTCTTTATCTGTTGATGAACATCTGGGCTATGGATCTTTATCCAAAGTACACAAAAATAGTGATTCAAACAGGTACATGCACCCCAGTGTTTATCTCAGCAATGTCCATAATAACCAAAATATGGAAATAATGTGTAATTTGTAGCTATGTTCTTGAAACCACATTTGAGTAGCATTAAGAAAAATTCATATAGCAAATTATACTCTTTATTTCAATGGTTAGTATTAATTTTAAAGGATCCTAAATTCTGCTTATTTGAACTATTTTTGAGGATTGACTTAGATGTAAGATTCTCAGTAAATTTGAAAGTAGTTCGGTTTGTTGAAGAGCAATTAACAAGATTTTATCCTCTATCCCAGTTGTCAATGTCCTGATTGTAATTCTGCATAATTACAAGTGCAGAAGCAAACAAACAGATAATAACATTTTTATCACAAAGCCAGAGGATGAGGAAGTAAATTTTTAAAAATAGGATTGTTTTTATTTTATTCATAAAATTTTATTTAATTGCAGCCTTTAAAAGAAAATATCTGATTGCATAAAAAATTTTTGCTTACACAGTTCAGTGAAACTTTTATTCTTGCCTCTTTGTTAAAGAGATTCAAATAATGTGTCAGTGGCTTATTCTATAGCATTCAACATGGTTTTCTCATTTAAATATTATTTTCCCCATTTGCTTTGTTTTAAATTGTTTTTTATTACAGAACTTTCCAGGGCACAGGCACCATACAGGACTAGCGCTGTGCTCACCTCTGACCTTCAGAGTCCACTTCAGTATCAAACGTCTTTTTTGCTTTAGCTCTATTTTCTTTCCCATACTCCCATCACATATTTAGTAAGAAATCAGTGTTATTTTATTTGGGGGATTTATTCTTCTGTTGGTTTTAAACACAAGCAAATACGGAATATATTGTATTTTGAGGCTTACAGCTGTAACTAAAATTTTTTCACAATACTAATCAAGCGGTTGTTGAATAACATTGATTTTCCACGATTGATTTTCCCTTTATAGTAGAGATTAATACGTAACTTGGATAAATTCAACGATTAGTAGATATGGGAACTGAGTTTTGAAAGAAGGCTGTCCAGATATGGAGCTGGTGTTTGTATCTGTTGTTCCAAGCTTCCTGGTGAGGTAGGCAAACTAGATCCTTTTGCTTATTTCAACCTGTTTCTGTGGATTCATGACAGGACTTTAATATTTTGGGTCCTTTCTACTTCACTGTGTTCATAGATTAGTACTGCTGATGAATAACTCTTTGATTCTCTTCCTTACTATACAAACCAAAGTAATGGTATTCTGCACCTCTGAATAACATTTTGGAATTCTTTATGTGATCGGAGCTCTGCACAATATGTATCCAAATATCAATTACATTTACCTCTCCCACATAACTCCTAAGGATTTGGGACATGAACAAATTTTATGGCTGTGCAAATTCTATATTACAAGTTGTAGAATGTACTGGAAAGTCTTGCATAAAAGGATATTCTTGGATCTGTTGCTACTCTGCCTTTTTGTTACTTGATCCACCAATTGAAGAAAAGTCCTTGCTTCTCAGTAATGATCAAATTATGTCACATTCATGGTTCCTTGGGCTGGTGTTGAGTCTGAGGTAAACAGTAGAATGGCTTACCTTTGGACTCAGTCTTCCATCAGGTTCATTTTGTGAAAGAGCTGAGTGGGATTTTCTCCACAGTTTACACTTCCTTCTCATTATAACTTTTAAATACTTTTTTGTTGAAGACTTCTTATATTCTGATGGTTAAGATTTATTTCTATCTTTCCTTACTAATTTAAGCCTACCTAATCACAAATAAGCACTTTTTCCCCAAAATTACTTATCTGATAATTTAACCTATCTTTGCAAAAAAGTGATAAGATTTTCCTCTTTATACCAAATGCAAATACAGTGTACAGAGACCTCTTAATGCTTTCTCCAGATGATGTACTTGTAATAAAATTATGTTTCTTTAATGTTTTCCACCCATTCAATATAAGTTTTTTCTGCGTAAGATGACAAGTATATGACAGTATATTTAGATATAAAAACATGGTAACTGATCAGTCTTTTTCATAAAATGGAAACAGAATAATTAAAATTCTTTTTTTCCCTAAATTCTGTTTCTACAAATGGATTTAAAAACCTTTCTAAATGTTTAATGTTTAATCTTGACATTGTTGTTAATCTTCCACTTTTTATCTTATTATGCCAGAGTACTGTTGGATTTTTGTTTGGTGGCTTTGATTTATTTAAATCAAGAATTAAAAAAAAAAAAACAGACAAAAAACTAGAATTTGGTGGTATAGAAGATGAAAAATAATGTTTGTATGTTTCATTCAATAATGATATAATCAGGCATGACATTTGTCATTTAAATTTGTCTCTAAAGCTCAATATGCAGACTATTATTCAAATAAGGACATAATCTAATTGCTGAAAGTGTTCTGCATTTTAGTGTGCATATATTAATGATTTTGACTTTTGATCAATATTCATGTCAAGGAATTAGCCTATTTTTTTTTTAAAGATTTTATTTATTTATTCATGAGAAAGAGAGACAGAGAGGCAGAGACACAGGCAGAGGGAGAAGCAGGCTCCATGCAGGGAGCCCGACGTGGGACTCGATTCTTGGTCTCCAGGATCATGCCCTGGGCCAAAGGCGGTGCTAAACCGCTGAGCCACCCAGGCTGCTCAGATATTAGCCTATTATAAAATTGTGAATATAGTTCAGGTATTACATAATAAATAGGGAATTGTTTCCCATTGACCTGTATCTTGTTATGATTCCTTTTCCTTTCCTCTGTTAAATTTATTAAAGTCCTCATTGATTGTTTTCTGTGTTTGATGCTAAAATCTGTCTCTGAATAAAATCTCATTGCTGTTTTATGTTAATTGTTTTTAGGTTGATTTTTCATTGATGTGAAGGTTTAATATGCTCATTCTAGCATATATCCTGCAGTCAGACTGTGGAGTTACTACCATGTTGGCTGATACATCATCAATATAATTGGTAGTAAGGATCTCTGTTCACGGAGATGTATCCTGCTGTGCTTTTTTTTGGGGGGGGGGGGGGAACACATCACAGAGAAACATCCCATGTGTCACTTGCTTTTCAGCAATTTGGATTTCTGATTCTTTTTGACAAAGACTTGCAGAGACTAAACTTGGCACCTTTTCTGTAGTCTTAGTGTTTTTTATAGGGTGTCTGAATGATGATTCGATGCAGAGAGCCTGACGTGGGACTCGATCCAGGGTCTCCAGGATCACGCCCTGGGCTGCAGGTGGCGCTAAACCGCTGCGTCACCGGGGCTGCCCTACTATGAAGTATTTTTTACAGTGTGTTTTTATGGACTATTTTAAAGCCACCGATAGATTCTAAAGCTATTCTGAATTTTGTAGACATAGGACTATGGATTATCAATAGTCTGATACCCAACGTCAGTCATATTGTGTGTTTTAATTGGGCAGTTTATATATTAGCTTAAAGTTTCCTTTTTCTTAAATACAGAAGGGAAATATAGAAGTTATTAATTTATCAGTGTGTCAACTTGTACCTTAACCCAGCTTGGAAATGAGCTATGACTCTTGACCTAATTGTACGAAGGACTTTACATCCTGCCCTTCCCAACGTCTGGTTGGTCAGACTGTGACTGTACTTCTTTTCTGAGCTCGTTACAATATGAATCACAAATGCATTCCTCCTTTATAGTGAGGGTCATGGCTTGAACCCATGACTTTTTTTTTCCTGTGGGTCAGATTATCCCACACTTGATTTGTTGACATGAATTATTCTTCAGTTCATGACAGGTAGATAATGAACTTAAGTTTGTGTGATACATTTCATCGTCATTTTAATTTCTACATCCCTCAGACATTGTAGTATTTATTTCTTATGTTGTACTTTATTCATATATAAGATGCCAGCAGTATATTGATTATCAGTTTACATTTGAAATTTTGTATATGTATATGTAATGGCTAATTGAAGATTTGTTTTTAGGTTATCAAGGAAATTTTTCACTGTAATACTTTGCTTGCTTTGACTAAAATAAGCAAAACTCTTTTTACACACAGATGTATTTTAATCCAGCAGATGCCTTCTTACATGGTTTTTAAAACACATTTTGGTTAAATCAGAAATCCAAATGCAAAACACAGCAGAGAGGAATATCACATGTATTTCTGGCCCTCCTTGGAGGGCTGAGGAACAGATAACATTCATTCATATATGGCTAGTTTCCAATCTTGACAGTCGTTGTTCAATACATTCTAATAATATAACTTTAAAGCATATTTTTCATTGTATTTAGCTGGTTTGAAGGCAGCTGAACAGGCGAAAAACACTGTATCTGAATAAAAACTAGAGCATTATGGCATGACTCTTGATAAATGATAATGGAAATAATCTTTTTCTCTTGCTCCTGCCCTTCTGTATGGCGACCTGTCACAGCTGGAAACACAGCTTGGTTGTGACATGCCTTTCACCTCCCTGACAGGTGATGCCACGTGTCAGCAGAGTCTAAAGCCTCAACTGCAGTGTCACAGCATCTTGGTCAGGTGTACAGAATGTTGAGCCTCTGGAAACTTCCTTGTTGGGCTAGCAATGAGTCTCTGATGGAATGGGAGAGGTAGCTGTAAATGCTGGGTTTGGGGTAAAACGTGCTCATACCATGTGTTTGGTATTCTTATTTTATCAGGGCTGAATCTCAATTATTCCAAAGTACTTTTTGCCCTCTTCTACATAATTTTCATGAACACAGTGCTACTTACAGGGAAATGTTATTACTACTTCTAAGAATCTTATTTTCAAGATCTGTCCTGTGGGAGTGATAGGATCTTGCTAATGCAGGCATGTGGAATTTTAGCAGTGTGGCTAGGAGGTATTTGCTCTTAGGTGTTTCCCATTATACTCAAGTACTATGAAATGTGCTTGCTTGTAAGCATGCTCCTGTTCATTTCTGGCTCTCTTCACCCATCTGTGTTAAGTGACCATTGAAAAGTCAGGGTTATGTAACTAGTCTTTTGGCAAATTGGCATTCTTCTGTTGCTGGCTTTGTTTGCGTTTTTATCAGATACTTTTGTTATCTGACACTGGGGAGCAGTGGACAGCATTTTGGACAAGGTAGCCAGTACATCTGTTGGCATTGGTCCCCTAATGTTGGCTGACTGACTGACCTCCCAGGTCAATCCCATAAGATGAGATACAGTGAGAACATTGTGATGTCCAACTCAAATATCATTTAATGGAGTCTTTTCATAATAGGATGTCTTTTTAAAATCACTGTTTTAAAATTACTTCATACAATATCAGATATTAAAATACTTCCTTAAGTAAAAAAATTACTTCTAAGTATCTTTTGTATTGATATATTTTGAGAATTTTCTCAGTAGTGTGTGACTCTAAAGCTATCCCTTCTCTACAAATATCTGAAAATGAGCGTTTGAGTTGCCTGTTTTATGTTGGATTTCTTTTTTTTAATTTTTTTTAATTTTTAATTTTTTTTTTTAATTTATGATAGTCACACACACACACACACACAGAGACAGAGACACAGGCAGAGGGAGAAGCAGGCTCCATGCACCGGAGCCCGATGTGGGATTCGATCCCGGGTCTTCAGGATCGCGCCCTGGTCCAAAGGCAGGCGCCAAACTGCTACGCCACCCAGGGATCCCTTATGTTGGATTTCATGGGTTATAGAAAAAGGATAAAAGTCATAGTACTTTATATTAAGGAGCTTACATTCCAATATGCTTGCCATCTTAACTATTCTTGTTTTTACTTAGCTTTCATTCCATAGGAAAAGTGAGATGAGAATCCTAGTTTTTATAGTGGCGTTATTTAGCAAACATTTATTCAGCAGATATGCCAGGACCTGCTAGGCATTAGAGATGCAGGGATAAATAAGATCAGAGACCAGGGGAGAAGTGGGCACTAGGGGGGACGATTTGTCTTGTGGGGTGGTTGGTCAGGTGTCAGACGCACAGTGTGTTATGGAAACAGAAGGGAATATAATCAGCCTACCTTGATCTTGAAGGTAGCTCTCCTAACTAGTTGTTTGTTAAAGAGTAACGGATAAAATCCAGTGACATTTAAGGGATAAACTTGGCAGAATTGGTTACGGAATGAATACAGGGCATAAGGGAGAACAGGGAGTGAGGAATGATGTGTCCTCTGTTTCCAATTTCAGCGGGTGATTCCATAGCCCCACCCTGCACTAATGATGACACCCCTATAAGTAGCTGCAGTGAGGGCACACATAGGACTGAGCTCCCAGCAGCTCCTGCTAAGAGAACTTGTAGTTTAGTAGTTGAAGTAAGTACATAGAATTTCTAGAAGAACACTTCTTTGTAAAAACATTCTGAAGAGTTGAGAAGATGAAGGCATAACAACTTGCCATCAAAAGTGTTTATCCAACCACATTCATTGATTTCCTTTAAATCTGGGATCCCTGAGCACAAGGGGAACCTTATAGAGTCCTGCCATCCTACCACATTCCTCTGGGTCACCTTCCTCCTCCCTGTTTCCTCAAACTACCAATCGTGACCCTCCTAGTTCACTGAGAAAGTGGGAAGTATTCATCAAGGACATCACTTCTGTCCCACCACTAACCTTACCGGGGTGTCTGCATGTATGCCCATGTTCCTGCCCTCCCTGCCTGTCTCTGTGGGTGCTTTTGCCCCTACCCCCAGCCTGTGGTTTCTGTCTTCCAGGACACCAAGGCTTTTCTCTCGGCCTGATGGGGTCATTCCTGGGAGGTGTAATCCAACTTTCATGTCTTCCATTCTGAACACACAAGCAGACTCCCTTGAGCCAGCGCTGCTGTCCAGGGACCCCCTCCCCACTCATCTACACCACTATGCAGCAGCACTCCTCATACACATTGTCCATCTCATCTCTCCTGTCTCCCTGGACTCCTTCCAGTGGAGCTTCATCTCTAACTCTCAAGCCTTGTCAAGGGCACAGCGACTTCCATGTTGCTAGTGTTAGGGGTCAGGTCCCTGCTCTTGTGACTGGTCAGAGTGTCACACGGGTCACCTCTCTTCAAGCTCTGCCATCGTTTGGCATAGGGTGTTACTTCCCCTCCTGCCTCACTGGCTCCTCCTGGTCAGTGCACGCTGGGTCTCCTTTCTCATCCTCTCTAGCTGTTGGGGCTTTGTCCCAGCCTCACTCCTCCCCAAGTTGCTGTGTGTGCACGTCTATGTCCTTGACTTTCTCTGCCTTGGCTCCACATATGCCCTCGTCTGGTGCAGCTTCCCAAGGACTTCCATGTTATTTAAGGCCTGGATCTGCTTTCTGAGCTTCTAGGCCTCCATCTCCAACCGCTTCCTGTACATCTGGCAACCAAAAGAAAGCTCTACGTGTGCCTCAGTGCCCCTCATGAGTGCACACACCCCATGTTCCTCCCCACCTACCCTTCTCTTCCCAGTCAGATGGCACCTCCTTGATTCTCTTTGTTCACACCGACACTTTCACTCTGACTTTCTTGCTCTTTCTCTCACAGCCCACATTAAAATGTCAGGAAGTCCTGCTAGCCCTCCTTATAAGTGGACGGAAGATCTGACCACGCCCCTGCTCTTTCACCTGTTCTCACCGGCAGTCATCTGCTGCACACAGCACCCAGAGCTGGGCTCTTACCAGGTGGGACGACAGGGCTGTCCCCCCTGCACCAAGCCCTGCAGTACCTTCCCAGCTCTGCCCACCGCACCCCGATTGTCAAGGCCCTGTCTGGCTGGATCCTTGTCAGCGCTCTTTGCTTGCCGTTTCCTTGTCCTTCACTCTGCTCTGTTCTTCTCCACACTGCAGAAAAGACTTTATACAGCAGGATTGAGGCTGCTGTCTTTAGAGGGGCCTGCCTACATGGTGGCCTCTTGGCTGGCTTGTGGGCACCTGGCACTTGAAGTTTTCCTTCTGATCCCTAAATGACCGAGATGGTCCACTGTGCAGGGCTGTTTGCACAAAAAGCATGATTGATGGCAAACTCCCAGTTTGCTTCTGGGAGTCTGGAATTTTGGTAAGTACTAGGTAGAGGGGGTATATGTGACTGGCCCCCAGTGTGAACCTTGGAGCCTGAGTTTCTAGTGGGCTTCTCTGGACAGAAATATTGCCTGAGAGAGGAGGACACTAGGTATGCCTCATTGGAGGGAGAGAACCCACGGATGGAGCTTCGTGCATGGAATCCTGAGACATTACCTGGGTCATTTCCTGGCCGACCCTCCCTATATCCCTCTGCTGTGATGAACTGTGGCTGATGGTACACCCATTGTCCAGTCCTGGGAGTCCTACTGAATCGCCAAATGACAGGGTAGTCTTGGGGACCCCAGAAACTCACTTCAAGCAAACCTTGAGGGTTTACACTAGATCCCATGCTGGCGCTGTTTCCTGTCCTGTAGTTTTTCATGTTAGTCTTAAGAACCTGTCCATTAAGTAGTGCCTGAGGCATCCATCATCTCCCCTTGCTAGATTGTGTTTTGAGAGTTTTATCTAATGTCTAAAACCATGCCTTCCACTTAGCTGAGGTTCACTGCATAATTGTTAAATGAGGAACATTTAAAATGGGTACTGATGGCAGGTATATGGAAATTTAGCAAAGAAGAAAGGAAGGCATTACCAGTGTGAGAGATGAGGTGAGGAAGATGATGGGCTGAACTTTCGGGAGGGGTTTTTTGTAAGAGGAGAATCAATTTCTAAAGCAAGTGAAGTAGTAGAAAGCTGTGACTGGAAATGTATTTCAGGATTTGTGTGGAAGACTTAGCCAGTTTGCTTGTAGCAACCCAGAATAAACAGGCCATGTGTCTATATCTGGCTTGATGTACCCAGGGGAAAGAAAGGGAGTGGCATGCAGGTAATGGCGTGGGTCAGACACTGTATCAAGGAGTCCTGTGATGTCTGGTCATCACTTGTGCCATTTAGCAGCTCAGTGGAGCCAAGAGGGCTGTCTTCCTGTGAGGTCAGGCTATGAGATGGGATCTCTATTCCCGAGTTCCCTGACTTGTTGGTTACCATCACCACCTTTTATGTACAGGCTCTTCACTGTGGTGAAGTGGTTCGGGAGCAGACGAGTTGACTATTAAATATTATAATAATTATAGTTCAGCTCTAAATGAAAAAGTACAGAGTGTGACAGTGCTGGACAATTGGCTGCTTTACTGAAATAGGAAGTACATATGGTCCCTACTTGATTAGTTACCAGACAGTGCCAGGCACACGGTTTTATTTCACCCTTTACCACCCATTCCATCTTATGGGGAGTTGATAGCCCATAAAATCAGAGCTCTAGGATGCAGATCATGACTTGCAACGCAAGTGTGTTTAGTCCTGGAACTCTTATCTTTTTGCTGCTTCGTAATGCCACCGATTGGGACGTAAAATGTCAGTTTAGTGTCTTAGGAACAGAAGTCCATGATGGGAGTTATTAGAACAGGGCATCCGTCCTGCAGAGAAGGTTGTGGTGATTGACATTCAAGATGGAAATCGGGTAGTGGTGGTGGATGTTGAGGTAGCCATGTTCAAAGACAGTGGTGGTCCGCCAGGAGTGATCGAGTTAGTGAGTGATCTGCCATGTGGGGGTGGGCAGAAAGCTAGGAGTGCCTACAGATGTGTTTGCCTTCTCAATCTCAGTGTTTTCAGAGATTGGGCCAGGATATAATCCTCAGCTCAGAAATCCTGTCCTGCCCATAGAATAGCTGCTGTACAGAAAGCAAGTGTTGGGACTAGTGTTATTTTGGGAAGTCTCTATGGAGAAATGTGTCCTTTAGGTTTCAAGATATTGAGAGGCTGTCAGTATTTTTTAATACATTTTTGAAATGTGTTTAGATTGTTAAAGAATCAAGCTTATTTTATTTTTATTTATTTTTAAAAATATTATATTTATTTATTAGAGAGCATGCATGCACAGATAGGTGGAGAAGCAGGCAGGAGGGGGAAGACTCAAGGAGACTCGGGGAGGAAGCCCGACTTGGCTCCATCCCAGGACCCTGAGATCATGACCTGAGCCAAAGGCAGATGCTTAACTGACTGAGCTACCCAGGTGCCCCAAGTCAAGCTTATTTACTTTTAGTATGAACAGAATGTGGGTGTCACATCATGTAGGTGAAGGAGTAAGCTAGCAGGAACCTGAAGACCGGGGTAGTGCCTTTGTGTATCTGCCGGGTCCAGCCAGGTAGTTCTGGGCTGGTCCTCTGTTATTTTAAAATGGAGAGTTACGACGTTTGGGCAGTATGGCATCAGACCTTGCTAGCATCAGCTTACAGTCTATTTTTCTGTCTCTTTAATATTAATGTATTTTCCAGAACTAACATAAAAGAAATTTAAAATACTTAAAATACTTAAGAAAATTAGAAAGTGCTTAGGAGAAGTAATTGTCACAGGTGTCCGGTGTGGAGTGAGATGAGGACTGTAATTGGCACTAAATTTAGCACCGAGCTTCCCATCAGCAAAAAGTACACAGAAACACACATGCAGTACTACTTTGCTTACAGACTGTTGATTTTCTAACCTAAGGCTGTGCTTTATTTACTGGCAGAGACAACCTTTTCTTGTCATTCATTGCCAGACGGTATTTGGGCTTTTGGGCTTTTGGTCGCTTTCCTTTTGCAGAACTTGTAAGAACTTTCTTCATTGGCTCTCTTTGGAATGAAGGGGAATACAGTCACACTCAGACAAGGACCTTTCTCGCGGGCTCTGTGGTGGCATAAGTGGAGGTATGTGGTTTTCTGGTTGGATGGCACTATAGCACATCTCAGAAAAGCTGCTGCAGAGCAAGCTCCCCATGCCCTTGAACTGCACCCTGCTCGCCTTCTCTGTGCCTCTCACCTCCCTTCTGCCGCCATTGTTGGTCAGGGCTATGGACCATACTCTCTTCCAGGCTCATCTGGAGCTTGGCCAAAGCATGTGCTAAGTGTGTGGTGTGTCCCATGGAGCTCCATTCTCTTTAGAAACCAAACAGCAAAATTCGAAAGTTAAAGAACTTTTCTTTATCCTTCTCTGATCTGGAAAAAACCAATCCTACATCTATATCTGTCATGTTTATGGGGTAAAGATGGGATGGGGTAGGATGTTTACCAAAATGTTAATATTTCTCATCCAGACAAAACAAAACATAGAATCTCTGTATCTGCTTGACCATCTGCTTTGCCCTTGTCAGTACTTGGTGTCCCAGCTCCACAGACAGTGTGTCCTGAAGGAGAAGAGGAGGATCCTGAGCATGCACCACGTGGATGGTGCATTGGTGGATCAGGCGTGCGACACATTTCTTGTTCCTGCCCCCAGAAGGCACTCTCCGTCTCCCTGTGTCTCCCACACCCCCTGTATTGTGAGTGAAGTTTTATTAGACTTTTTGCTTTGAAACAATTTCAAATTTATAGAAAACTTATGAGAATCAAACAAAGAACTCCTGTATACTCTTTGTTGGGAGAGCCTATTCAGTTTGTCCACGTTTCCAGTAATACCTTTGTAGCAGAAGAATACTATCCTCCGTCCTTGGCAGCTGCCATCTTACTTTCTGTCTCTGTGATGTTTGACTCCTGAGGGCTTCATGGAAGTGGGATTGGGCAGTCTCTGTCCTTTTGTGACTGGCCTATTCCACTGAGAAAACTGCCCTCAAGGTTCATCCGTGTGGTAGCAGGGGTCTGGATGCCCTCCCTTGGTAAGTCTGAGTCATTGGGGCTTATTTGTAGACACCACACTTGCCAGTTATCTGTCAGTGGACACCTGATTTGCCTCTGCCTCTTGGCTCTTATGAATATGTTGCTGTGAATGCAGTGTACAAGTATCTATTTAAGACCCTGCCTTCATTTCTTTTGGGATATACCCAGGAGTGGAATTGCTGGGTCATATGATAGTTTTGTGTAATTTTGTGGGGAACCTTCATCCTATTTTCCACCACAGCTGCACTGTTTTGTGTTCCCAGCAGCCATGTGTGAGGATTTCAGTTTCCCCACATCCTTGCTGGCACTTTATATTTCTGGTGTTTTTGACCTGTGGTTGTGAGGTGAGAGAGCGATTGTGTTAATTATAGTATCTTCTGTGGACTAGTACACATCCTTGTTTTTCTCTCACTGTTTATTACTTTCGTGTATGTAGAACTTAAAAGTTAATTTAGCATTTTATTTTCACATTTTTAATGGTTGAAAAGGATCATGTAGATTTGAAGGCTTTTAATTGATGTTTTTTTTTGTTTGTTTTTTTGTTTTTTTTTGTCTTGTTTTGTTTAACAGTTTGATGATTTCACAAAATTTCCTTTTTGGAGTACCTAAATCATACCTTGAAAGGAAGAGAACAATTAAAAATGATTCTCCCCTTTGACTTTGTTAGAACTTGTTAAATGAAAATGCAGATCATTAGTTCCATTCAAGTTTTTTAGAAGCTTTATGCTTTTTACCATATTTATCACTAAAACTTTTTCAGTGTTCTTCAAGGTCTTTTAAATTCTGCCAACTTCAGATATTGGATTTTTTTTTCTGTTTTTATAACAAAGTCAGCTATTTGACAGTATCTGACTCCATCCTTTCTTGGGGTGCCATGTACATAGGAAGGAACACTGAGGACCCAGGAGACCTGCAGACTCACAGGTGGAGTTCTTGGATTCAGCACTCATGTATCCCTGTACTCTGTTCGGGTGATGGCCTCTCACTACAGCCCAGCACCAGGTAGCTCTATTGTGCTGGCTTCCATGTACTGCGTGTTCTTATTCAAACCTTTACCCCAGTCTTCAGGTTTTCAGACCTAGCTCTATCTGTGCCTCCTCCATCAGACAGGTAGATGCATTCATTCACTTAGCACTTACTTTGTTATGGACCTTGGATTGTATTCACCTTGCATATCCTTGGGTTACTTCTGGAGGAGACAGAAAATTAGACTGTGATTGTTGGACTGGGTGGAAGCTTTTGTGATGAAATTACACATGGGGATGATTAGTTCAACATGGGAAGAGCCTTCTACAAGGAGGCCGTAAGGTTCACTGAAGTCAGTGGCCTGCTGACCAGGGGAAGCAGTGCCTTGGGGCGGTGCTGCAAAATGAGAGCCTCTAGGCAAGGTTGACCATGCCAGCTGGGAATAAGCTGGAGTTGGTGCCAGATATTGTAGTTCTGAAAGCAGAGGTTTTGAATTTCATTCTGAACACTGTATGAGGTTGTAGAGTTGATTTTGGGTTCAGCTTCCAGTAGTAGAGACCACTCTTCTTCAAAAAAAGGGAAGGGAGGAAAGGGGAGGAAGTAAAGAAAAGATACAAGAAAAGCCAAGCAGCAACATAACCATAAAGGGGATTGTTTTCTTCCATGAGAGGCATTCACAGTAGTTTCGTATGCTGCCAGCCTCGCTCTTCTCTCTCTGCTCACCCCAGAGACACCTATGGTCCGGCAGACTCCCTGGCCTTTAGCCTTGACATCCTAGTTGCAGGCCAGAAGGGGCAGGAACAGAGGCAGTCAGGATAGGGCCCCACTGCAGAGCGCATCTCTGGAGAGAGCCTTTTAGGCCTGTGTGGTCAGTTTCTTTGGCTTTCTTTCCCTGACTTGCCTATACACCAACTATAACGACTCTGGAAAGGAGCTTCGTGACCTGCTGTTACCAAGAAGGAGAGGCAGAATGGACATTGGATGAAGCTCCAAGCAATCTTTGCCACAGGGTTCACTAAAGGATATGAAATGGACTAATTTGATCAAGTTTTCTTTTTCAATGAAGCCTTATGGGTAGTGATTTTACTAGAAAGCAGGTTAACTGGAGGCATGGTTCCAAGATAATCCAGGTGAGAGGTGATAAGAAACTCTGCTGTGTCTTTCTGTCCTTCATGCTTGTCCCCTGCTGGCTGTCTTATGCTGCCGCTTGGTCCCCAGGGCTTCAGGGGTTACCCTGTCTCTCTGGTCTGTGTGCTGTTATTACTGCTCTTTGGGCTCTTTCCCTGCAATATGTAAACCTTGTTCAAATCTCGCCTGCTAAACCCCTTGTCTCATCCTCTACTGTCCTTCTCTTTTCTCTTTGACATACTTTTTTGAGAGGACAGTGTTCTCGCAACTGTTCCTTCACCCACTGGTAAAGACTGCTTGCCTCATGGGATCATGATGCTCGGTGGTATACTGAAACTAGATTTGGCTGAGTCAGTGATCCCTCACCTGGTTGTATCTGGAAGCTTCTGTCTACCCCGTGCATCGCTCCAAGCAGTGCTTTTGCCTTGGCTTCTCCTTATTCCTTGTGGTTCTCTTCCAATGGCCACTGACAAGCTCACGGCTATTCAGCACCAAGGTTTATGAGGCACAAGTCCAGTATGGGAGGTGTTATGGAAGCATCTTTCTTCTTTTGGCTTGAGAAGTCTCAGGTGAGCAACTGGAAGGTCCTCACGGGGGAACATGATACTTAAACCCTGAATTTCTGTAAGGTGCTTTGCCTAGATTTCCTTGGACAGCCCTGAGACATGGGTGTGCTTTTTCTGTTGCACTGACAAAGATAGGCTCAGAGAGAGGAAGAACCTTTCTAGGAGCCTCTGCTACATGGTAAAGATGAGATATTTGAACCCTCATCTTTGTGATTATATTGTTCATGTACTTTACTTTTCCAAGGTAGGTGAGACAGGCAGATTTAATTTTAAAAAGATCAAGCTCGTGTTGATTTGTATTTCTAGCTATAGGTGAGGGAAAAAATAACCTTAGAGAGTATCTAAATCAGGAAGATACTGCCTGTGGGTGTAAAATATGATTGTTATTTGAGTTGATTTCAAATGTGATGAAATCATTGAAGTTGTAGTAGGAAGAAAAAAAATCCCTGGGGAAATGTTGAAGAATTTCAGATTTTACAGTTGATGTAGATTTCACTTATGGCGTTTCCTTATGAACATTCATTAGTAATAACGTGCTCCCAGAGTTGAGTTGATTGTCCTTTTCTTTAACTTATGACTTGTTTTATATATGTATGTGTGTGCGTGCATGCACATGTATATACATATATAAATGTATAAATATATACACACTCACTGTTATATATATTTGTTATATATGTAAATGTATATACACATATTTGTTATATATAAGGACTATATATTTTTCCTCAAGCTATCATGTATAATATCTGAAAATTTGCCCCTTTTGCTAACTAGCACTAGAAAAGGAACTGTTGGGGTTGAATGCAGAGAAAGTAAGAAAAGGTAATAAGGCAGGAGGAGAGAGTTTTTTTTTTTTTTTTTAAACTTACAGCCTGGGGAATAAAAGAGCCTCAGGCTAACATTTCACAGCTTGTGTAAACTATATTTAATTTTTATGTAATACAACATACCATTCCAAAGCCCACCTCTGGGAACCTCATGTTTTGAAGTGTTACTGGGGAAATTCGCCACCCTGTGCTAAGGTAATGCTCCCCTCGTGGTAGTCTGTGATCATGGCACACAAGCCTTCTGCATATTTGCTGTTCCCTCAGGGTGATTTGGGCATTTTAAAGTCACTCTAAGTATGAGGAACCTAGCTAAATTTCATCCCAGGAGTTATATTAAGGTCTTTCCAGGAGTCAAACAGAACACCTCTGAATAGATTATGTAACAGGGAACCCAGACGTGGTACACGCTCTAACCAGGAGATGGAGCACACCAGTGATGCAAGGGACTGCCTCTGAAGTAGCCCATGGCTGGGTCACTAGGGATGTGTCAGGCACCCCTGTAAGTGCCGAGGATACAGTTATAAATAAGAAAGACCAGGCTCCAGTTCTCAAGAAAGCCTACATTCTAGCATTGTAGAAAAAGCCTGTAAACAAGAAAAATGAATGAAAAAATCATTTTCCTTAATCCTACAGGGTAATGAGCGAGATTGCTATGGAGGGTGATACACCACTTTGACCAGGGTGATGAGGACAGCACTGACACAGGTGGGACCTGTGGGCCTGGGGTGGCAGCCGTGTAGAGGGAAGAATGATCACATAGGCCCTTAGCAGGACGAGCTGGGCAGAGTCCAAAGAGCAGACCAAAACTTGTTATCACTGGGGTGAGCGTGTTGGGGAGGGTGCTCTGAGTAGTCCCAGGTCAGCTTTCTTTAGACCTTGTAGGTGCTGTTATGGCTGTGTGCTGTATCTTGAGTTTAACACAAAGCCCTGGAAGACGGGTTCAGGATCTCCCTTATCCTTGAAAAGTCACGTAGGCTGATTTGTGGGCAGGGGATTGGCAAGGAGCAGGTTACTGCTATTGTGGCTGGAGTCAGTGGTGACTTGCCCTGGGTGGTGGCAGTGGGGACAGAGTGATGGGGATGCATTGGGCAGAAGGCAGCTTGCTAGACTATGTAGTGAGGTCATGGGGAAAGAGGATCCAAACATGATGTCTGGGGCTGTGCTGTGACCCCTTGGGTGGGTGGTGATTCCTCCTGCTAAAGTGGGGAGTCTTGGGCAAGAGAGTAATTGAGGAATGTGGGGCAGGGTGGTGTATTCCTTTATGGACACTTAATATTGAGGTATCCTTTAGACATTCAAGTGGAGGTCACAAGTGATAGTTTAGCTGCACATGTTAATCCTGAGTTTACATGGATGAGAATCTTTAATTTTTCATTATTTCTGAAAATAATCTTTCCTAAGAATTGTACTCTGATTTTTTTTTTTTTGAAAAATCTAACCTGAGTTTTTCAAACTTTAGCATATAAACCTATCTCTTTTGTTCAGTAGCGGTGCAAGAGAATGCCTGATTAGCCCTTATAGTGCCAATGAGTCCCTTTAAGGTACCCCCTCATAATATGGATAAAATTGTCTCAGTTGGTTTAGAAACTGTTCTTCAGTTGTATTTAGTTTCTGCTCTTGTGGGTCCTGTCATAGGTATGACCCAATTTCTTCCTTTCTTACACACTTTATACCTGGAAAAATGGAATGATTTGGGTATGGAGAAATCTCTTACATTCTCTTTTCTTCTTTTTGTACCGTTCACATGTCTGAGCATCCCTTGGAACAATTTAGGTTAGAGGTCCCTGCGAAGCTCTATCAAAGCTATGCTGTCTGGCACATTCTGCGTATTGTCGTTTCTCTCTAGAACTAACCCTTGACTGAATTAACTGTGCCACCTCCAGAAGGTCTTTGTTTTGTGTTATCGGGAAGATATGTTTCATATTTTCATAGAACAAAGAAATACAAAATACTTCTAGATGTGACAAGGCCATTCAAATGTATTTAATGGCCTTGTACATTGACATAAAATTGTCACACCTTTCTCTCTTTCACTGCCAGACTACAGGGACAGGGTGACAGACAGTGAAGAGGTATGGATAGAAATAGGACTCAGTTTCTTTCAGACTTTAGAGATACTGAAAATTAGTGCTTGCAGGGTTAATGATAAGCTCCCTTTTTACTGTGAGGCACCTTCTGGTGTTGAAAGTTGACCAATATAACTTTGGCTTTGACTGGTCTTAGGAATAAACATGATTTTATACTTTTTAAAAAGAAATAAACAAACAAAAACCAAAATTGCTTCAGCTGTTAGATTCCTGACAGTAACCATGTTGACTGGGGTGATGATTTCTAGAGATACCTTATTCTCCCCTCCCTTCCCTTTTTCCCTTTCTTTTTCGTTTTCTTTTTCTTTTTGCAGAAAAGGCTTAAATTACCCCTTCTATTGACCATGTTAGCCTGGGAGGGCTTCTTCTGAGAGCAGTCATCAGCCCTTGCCCATTTTCAAAGCCTCTGTGGGAAGAAGCGTAAGACTCCTTCCAGCTCATAGTCTTTTTCTTGATCTGGAAACAGCTACCAGAACAAACCCTGATTGTCCCTGTCATCTTTGCAGCTTTGCATCCATCGTACACATCTAGTCTTATAATCACAGTGAGACCAGACACTTACCACCCCTCCTTCATCTCTCACTATTGAAGGCAGTTCAGTTCTCTATACATTGCTTGAGCCGGTCTGTGACAAGGTCCGGTGTCAACTGTTGTGGCAAGATCCTGGGTGGAATGAACTGGCTCCTGGCCTCTCTCTGTGGATTTATGGTTTAGATTGAAGTAGACATGACCCACTATACTACTGTGACTGTATGGCAGGTGCCATTATACAGTAAAAACTGCCTGTGATGGCAGAGTAGGAGACAGGACTGCTGCTCACCAACATTTGGAAGACTTCATTCGAGTCTTGGGTTTTATTCATTCAAGATAAAGGAAGTAAATTCCTGGTAGAAGGAAAATTTTGAGTAGGTGTGTCTATATCTTAAACGAAGGGGTAGTCGTGTATGAGTTCTGAAAAGAGAGGCAAATGTGTCTGGAGGTGACCTGAGAGATGCAGATTTCAAGCAGGAAGAGGAATTTATGAATTGATTCAGCCAATACTCAGTTATGCTGCTGCTGTGCAGTGCCAGTCCCGTTAGGAAATAAAACTGTAACATGAAAACGATTCAGGTCCCACTGCAAGGAAGCTGACATTCTAGGAGACAGATATTCTCATCACAAAAATAATGGGAGTCAAGATTGCATCACACCGTAGCAGCTCCATGATAGGAGAGTTCACCGCACACTCTGTGGGTGAGACGGGAGGGCTGATTCTAGGCTCAAGTTGGTGGCCGTGGTCAGGCAGCTCTGGAATCTTAATGGGACATGATATTATGTAAAGTCCTTTAAGAGGTTTGAAATGAGGCAAAGGGAAGATAGGTTAAAACTAGAAAAGATAAATGTTTAGTCATGGACATTTACCTAGAGGCTTTGAGTATAAAGATTTGAAAGACTGACAGCATCTCCAGCATCTTTCCAGTTGCTGCACCTACCTCTGCCTCTTGCCCCAACTTCTGGACTACAGAACAGCTGCACTTTATTTGCCAGCTTGAAGCCTCCCTCAGCACCCCCTTCTTTCTGCTGACGTCATGTTTGGACTCTGCCACCATGTCCTTCGGAGGCAGCTCTCTGGGCACCTTCGCGGAACCCCTGGGTGAGCCTGTTTGCCTCATGCAGAGGTCTGCTACTTGCCTTGGGCTGGCCTCACTTCCCAGTGTCCCAGGCAGCTTACTCAGCAGGAGAGCCTGTGCCTCGGTTTCCAGTCACTGTGTAAATTTTAACAACCTCCCTCACCGTGGGCTGGTAAAAGAGTCAGAGTTGTAGTGAAAATCAGTGTCGTTTCTCAAGAGTGTGCCAGGGCCAATGTTTGCGTACCGGATGCTGTGACTTGCATCTGATGCTGGGCCCACGCAGCTTGGAGTGAGGGAACTGGTTTGAAGAGAGCCAGCAACTCGCCATCTGCACCCATCACCCTTTGACTGGCTGCAGCTCTTTCTCCAGGATCCCAGGATGCTATGCGGGGCTTGCCTCAAAAACTGTTAATTCTCTCTCCTGGACTCCTGTTGGTTGTCACTCAGAGTGTACTCTCTTGAGACCCTACATCTGACCAACAACTTCTCAATGCTCACAGCTCTTTTTCAGGCTGTCACTCCTTGATCTAGAAGCTTCTGTGGCCCAGAATCAACCTGTATGAGTAAAAAGGACCCATCTGTGCAAGATCACTTTCTATTCTGACACTCACTCCTGAGCACCTCATGAAACCGTGTGCTGCACACCACCATCAAGGATACCTGCCCTGGTGTGCAGGTGGGTGCAGTCTCCTTACCACGAGGCTGCTAAGGTCTTCTGGTTTGGTGGTTCTTGTGTGTACCTGGTGTTCCTGTCTTTCACCTTTAAATTCACAGACCAGTTACACTCAGCTGACCCCTTTCTGCGTCCCGTTGTTTGTCATGAAGCTCCGCACCTATAGGACAGTCTTCCCTACTCTGCAGTTCTAACAGGTGTCCTCAGTGATCTGATCCAGGTCACGCTCCTCTCTCCTGTACTGGAGCGTCCTAACTGTGTGAAGCTAGTCCCCAGCACCACAGCTTGGCCTTTCTCTCTAGCCCTCCTGTTACACTCAGCACCCTCAATAGTGGTGCTGATCAAAATGTGCTCCTGGCCTGCACGTCACAGCCCCTGGAGGTGATCATTAAAAGCAGTAGATTCTCCTTCCCTTCTCTAACTGCTGTCAAGCAAGCATCTAGATAATTTCTCTTCCCAGTAACTTCTCCAAGGGTTCTTAGCAACATAGAGTCTGAGAACTGCTTTCTGGTTCTGTTGTTCTGTGACCTGATGTCTAACAACAGTTACTATTTGGCCTTGAAACCCTAGGACTGTTAGCAGCTCACCACTTACTGTTACAGGGTCTTCTACTCTGCAACTGCTTTTCCCGAGGTCGGTGGCCCCTGCTCTTGTCTGACCACATTCAATGAATTCAGCCACATGGGCTATTTATCTGAGTACTTACCATATACACTTTGAGTCCAGTAACAACAGTGTTTTTATTTCTCTGTGGCTATGTTCTTCAGACCTGGTGGTGCACGGCTTTTCCTTTACGCACAGACGAAGTGACCCTAACAGTTTCCCTGGTTTGTACCAGCCAGAGGTAGAATTGTGCTGCTCCAGAAGCTTCTTTGAAAGCAGATGGAGCATGTCCCTTCTAAAGAGATTATTTACCAGAGCATAGTAGTTGAGCAGTAGACAACAAAAGGTGTTCTCCTTTCCATATACCCTGAACATGTCATCAGAGTTTAACGCCTGCAGTTTTGTACCTGTGATGGATACTCACACATGCAGATCTGGCAAGTTGTCACTTCACAGACGGTTGCAGAAATGTTCCTTTTCGATTAGTTTTATCCTTATGTAAAACAAACTCTATAGTATAATGAACATCACGGGTTTGAACTGCACGGGTCCACTTATGTGTAGATTCTTTAGCATACTGTTATAAATGTCTTTTTTTATCCTTGTGATTTTCTTCATAACATTTTCTTTCCTCTGCGTTACTTCATTATAGGAACGCAGTAGATAAAACAGAGACAAAATAAGTGTTAATCAACTGTTGACGTTATCAGTAAGGCTTCTGCTTAGCAGTAGACTGTAAGTGGTTATATGCAGATCTTTAGCAGTGACGGGTGGGGGTGGGTTGTGCTCCATGCCCCCCTGTTGTTCAAGGTAAATTTTATATCCTTTTTTGGGCTTTATTACCTTTCAAGAGTGTAGATAGCATAGTCATGTTATGAACCTACTAGTATATTTTCATTCTAGAGGATGGAAATGTAGAGAGAGTTCCATTCAAATTACTTAGAGATAGATCATTCAGTAGGCTTAGATTTTTTTAAAAACCCAGTATTGGCTGTTGTGTAACTGTAATTAATGACTGTTGGTACAGGTGATATACAGGTATCTTGCATCTTGCACATTATTGTTACATTAAAGCTATTTAAGTTCCATATCAGTCACTTTTAACACTTCAAAAATTGTTTTTTGTCAGAATGCTAAAAATAATGTAAATTTAAAGTTTTTGATGTTTCATAATACTAGAGATTCTTATATTTATTTTTGTTAAAGAGCATACTGAATTTTTTCTTTGTGTTTTAATTTTTTTTCTTTGTGGAGCTTTAAAAATTATTTCTTATGGAAACTCATTTTTTTTTTTTTTTAAAGTGTGGTTCAGATGCAGAAAATACAAAAAGAGTAAAAATGTTATGTGAAAGCGAACCATGTGGGTTCTACTAGTCCAGTCATGGAGCTGTTAATTCTACACTTGGGAACATGTCCAGATTTAAAGGCTCAGGTGCACTTTACTAAGATATGTGTTATTAAAATCCCTGTATTTGTGCTAGTGTGGCGGGAGTTTTAGAAGGCAGAGCATACCTTACCGTTTTATTGCATTACATTAGATTTATATTTTCAAACATATTTGTTGTCAAAATCCAACATAAAGCCATTTCCTCATACATGCTTTTTTTGCACTAAATAATTAACTAGACACTTTGCCCCTTCTTTGGCTGTACGAGATCCTGAGTAAACTTGTTTAAGAGTAATGTTGCAAGAAAGTCTCTACCTTGAAATGCCTTAATGTGTATAGTCAGTTAAAACACCGTTCTGCCATTTGTAGAAACTTGGTGGTTTCTAGGGTTTTGTTCATTTCACTCTTGTGTGTTGTGATCCTTATATTTTTACTCACTCTTCAGATCCTTGTTTGACCTTATAGAATTTTAAAATTTCATTCAATGTTTCCTTTTTTAAAGACTTAAAAAAATCTTTCTCAACATTATAGTTGTCTATAACTATATTCCTGATATTATATAGGCATCCTCGTGTTTCTGGCCCTTATATTTGCTTTCTTTCCCCACAGAATGGCCCAAATAAGGAAGGGACGACTAAATCTGGGAATTCCTTGGGTCATTGCTGATTCTTGGGGGAGTCCATATCTCCTTTTATTGTCTGTGCTGTTTTTCCACTGTTACAAGTCATCAATACCCTTTAATCTTATTGACGACTGTCTTTGTATTTGTTGGATTTCTAGCCTGATTCTTTCTAAACACTCAAATAGATACAGTCCCGCTTTCACTTCCTCTCTTCCCACTGCTCCTTAAAATACATGCTCCCAGGATCCCTGGGTGGCGCAGCGGTTTGGCGCCTGTCTTTGGCCCAGGGCGCGATCCTGGAGACCCGGGATCGAGTCCCACGTCGGGCTCCCGGTGCATGGAGCCTGCTTCTCCCTCTGCCTATGTCTCTCTCTCTCTCTCTCTGTGACTATCATAAATAAATAAAAATTAAAAAAAATACATGCTCCCTTTCTATGCTTCATTCCATCTGCAATCCCAAGAATGTTATTTTGTTTGTTAAGATAGGAGCCTAGGTGGACCTATTAAAAGATGCCACTTCACAACTCAAGCAGTGATTCCTACAGTTGTTGTCAGTGACCTGATTGGCTTGTGAAGCTCACATTCTGTTGGAATCTCAAGATCCTCCACTGGCCCTGAGCTTGTCTGTGTATGGGTGTGAAACTTTGCTACTTACAGGACGTTTTACTTTTATGGCACTGTGGTCTTTTTCTTTGTTTCTTTCTGTCTGCCTTTTCTGTCTTTCTTTTTCCTTCTTTTTAATGTTTGCATTCTAACCCAATCAACAATGTTGAAAGTTCTTTCCAGGAAGATTTACAGCCTATTTGTTCTTACATTCATGACCAGCTACTCAAAAGTGGGGCATTTTCTTAAATTCATCTGTTTTGTTTTATCAGATTAAAGGTCGCTCTACATTACTATGTTCTAGTTATTTTGATTCAAAATAATTGGCATGGAGCACTAAGGTAGATAGTAAGTAGATAGAATAGTGTTCTCTGCAGTCCATCATATATATATGCATATATATATATATATATATATATATATATATAGGCATTTCTTGCTCTGGAAGTCAGGTAAGTACATGTTGGGTTACTTGTTTGACTTTTTAGTTTTGGATACTTTCTGCCTGATTTTAGAATGTGCATCTTTTCTTAGATACTTATATCTGTAATTTCCATGATTTTGACAGTCAGCAGTAATCTTTTTTTCCCACTCTTGATTATCTGGACGTTCTTAACTATTTGTAGGTGGTTCATAATTTTTACATTTCTGTTTCTGGTGGTGTTAATTTCACTGTACTAAGTATATTCTCTACCCATGGACTTAGGGGAGAAAATAGATAAAACTTAAATTTTGTTTTTCTTTTTTTTTAAGCAGCTGTTTTTAATGCTTAGGGAAGCATATTAAAACTTTGATGAAAATAATCAGGGCAGTTTATTGTGGATTTGATTATTTGTACTTTTATGTATCATGCTGGTAAATGT
Organism: Canis lupus dingo; assembly: GCF_003254725.2. Classification (NCBI taxonomy): domain Eukaryota; kingdom Metazoa; phylum Chordata; class Mammalia; order Carnivora; family Canidae; genus Canis; species Canis lupus. The sequence goes on along the minus strand of NC_064243.1, from coordinate 4,465,581 downwards.
AATTCAGGGTTCATTGTAGACTGGATTTTATTAATATATGTATATGAACATTTCCTCCAGACACATTTGTATCAGCAGGGAAAACAACTGCCATTGCCATTCAGAATTGCTAGAATAGTTACCATTGGAACACAGTGTATTCATCTAGGCTGTCCCAGAGAAACAGAGCTAACAGCATATGTGGAGACAGTTGACCTTTAAACAGCACAGGGTTAGGGGCACCAAGGCCTTATGAGGTGGAAAACCAAAGTAGAACTTTTGAGTCCTCCAGAGTATGTGTTTGGACAAAATTGAATTTTATGAAAATTGTATTTTGTTTGGTGTTTAATATGCAATTGAAGGTTACCCCCTGATGCATATTACAGCATGGAGGGATCTGAGATTCCAGACCAGTGTTCATATTTTAGATTCCAGATTCCAGTGTTCTTATTTTAGAACTGCACAGGAGGAAGTTGAAAATCTAAGACTTGGGGAAGACTCTCTTCTCAATGTGCTTCTTCACATGGATTTGAAGATACTGTACTTTCTTGTTCCTTATCTGTCCTAGTCTGGTCTGTTTTATGGCTTCTGTCCCTTTTCTCCAGACCCTAATTGTTGAAGGAGGTGCAGGCCTAGGTACTTGGCTCTTCTGTATCTGTATCGTTGTCCTGGGGATCTCATCTGGTGGCGTCTAGAATTAGTATCTGTGAGCTAGCAAGTCTCAAGTATGTTTCTTCAGCCCACACCTAGCTCCTGAACTGCACACTGGTATCTTCATCTATGGTGTTTTCTTTTCACTTCTGTGTCTAATGGACATCTCATATTTAACTTATGGAAACAAAATTCCCCTCCACCTCAGGCCCTCCACCCCAGTGTTCCATTATGGACTTCTTTATTCCAGTTCTGCTTATGTGGACCATCCACCTTGGAGTTGTCCTGGATTTCTCCCTCTCTCACATCCCACATCCTGTCCATGAGATTCACAGTATGAATTGTGCCCTTGTGCTATCCGCATCATTCCTGCCTCGTTTCTCTGTGCTGTCTGCATTATTCTTGCCTCATTTCTCTGTGTTGTCCATATCATTCTTGCCTTGTTTCTCAAATGTCGTGATGTGCCGGAGACAGCTCAGACAAGGCAAGCTGATGTGAAAGTCCAAGGAATTTGTGAACTGGTTGGCATCATTTCGGGAGCTTGAAATAATTATTAATTATATAACAGTATAATTTATGTATTTGTGTTTCCTGTCTACTGTCTGTGTCCACCCAAGTGCCTACAATAGTACCTGAGGCAGAGAAGGCCCTCACTGAATCCATGAATTTAAAGGTCAGAGCTAATGATGTTAATTTTAGAATCATTTCAAGGCTTTTATACTAGATAATGAAAAAGAAGATTTTTTTTTCTAAAACCACATTGTTGTTTTTGGGCCATGCGCGCAGATTTTGGGAACTTCAGTGATGAAAGTCACTGAGAAAGAGGTATAGACAGTCTTCTAGGTTACCTTTAGGTGCAGGTATCCAACATGTCACTTAAAAATATCCAGTTCAATAGAAGCTGGGGCCTTCATTACTGTCTCACAAGTAAATTTACACCCTGTTGCTAGGGTTATAGTCCTAAAATTGTAAATGTTGTTTCTCTAATAATAAAAATGTACTCTCTGGATTATAGTTTTTTTATTATGTCTTGGACAAAATTCATAATTTTTCTTCATAGTCTAATGTTTTAGGAATTAGATTTTTTTAATCTTTGTTTCATTCAGACATTGATGCATTAATATTTTTTGAAAAAGTTGGTTAAGATTTTTTTTTTGTTTACGTTATATGCTAAATTGTCAGCTCTTTGAGATCTTATTTTATTCATTGTTGAATTGCCTATACCACCTAGCAAATGTGTTAGAAATGACAGGTGTCTAATAAAAGTATCTTGAATCTAATTCAATAACCAATTTCATTTTTTCTGTATGGGCCCATAAATTTACAGCCTCTTTGAAACTCCATTATAACATTGTTAGATGTACTTTTTCATACTTGAAATACATTATTTCATATTTGCTTATGTTAAAAAAAGTACTGTGTCCAAGACTTTAAAATTCTTATTTACTAATGCATTTAAATCTTTCTCATAATGATCTACAGCATTTAATATAGTAATGAAATTGCTCATATTGGTGCTTCCAGCAGCTTTTCCTTCTGTACTTGTGTTGTTCCTGTTTATATCATTCGGATATCTTTTGAAAAACAATGACATTCTTTAGACCTCTGAAGATTTCCCTAGTGTTTTTTTTTTCAGTGTGATTTATTTCCATTTTTTGGACCTGTTGAATACATCAGTTAAACAAATGTTTGCTTATTTTACATAAATTGTTCTTTTTCTTCTTGTACAATCTCATAACTAAGTCTTCATAGGTCCTTAGATAGGAAAATGCTTCTCCCATCTGTCTATAGAGCTGAGCCATATTGGGTGATGCTTTAAAAAATAACCTGTTGGTAAGTAGCTGTATCAGGCTTATGTGTTTTATAATATTTTTGCTTTTGTAGTAATTTAATTACCACTTCTTGAGCACTTGCTACTTCATCTTCATTAGAAATTAACCCTCCACTGAGGTAAGCCAAAGAGCTCAGTAAATAAAAAGTAAATATTAATTCTAAATTCTGTATCTTTTGATCAACTTTATCAAATCAAGATTACATGGGGTTAAAAATTAATTTCCAACAGGGAGAGGGGTATCTTTTCTGATAACAAAATTAACAAAAAATACACCATACTCATCCATCTTTACTTTTTTGTTTAAAAGTAACAATTAGAAGTGTTTTATAGACTACAGCAGCCCAGTGAAGGAATTCTGTTGTCCACATTCTTCATATGCACATAACTACAAAATCTGATTTTATTTAATAGTATGGTTTACTCACAGTCTCTAAAACTTTATATCTACCGTGGGTGGGATGAGGTTGTGTTCAAAGAACCCCAAAATCTTGCTTAGGTCTTTTTCTCCCCTTTTTCCATTACCTGGATCTGGGCTAGAGCAGTTTAATAAGTGTTAAATTTCTGAATGAATGTTCAGATTTCGTCTTATAGGGTTATAGCAGCTCCTCAAAGAAATAGGCTTTGTTTTTTTTTCTATTTGAGTTTACTTATACCTCAAATATTAAATGTAACATTGCCTCCGTAATTGCCTGGCAAAATAATGCTAATTTCATCATTTGTTAAATATACTGTTTAGCCTAAATATTAAAGATAGTTCAGGAAAAAAATTGTGTAATATTACATATTTAGATAGAGGTATTAGATTTCAGGAAAATGAGCTTAAAATGGTTGCACTCTTAATTACCCTCTCAACTCAAGTGATGCACTCAGGAGCTTTTGTGATCTGACCTGTTTACCTCTTCATCTTCCCTTTTATTCCTGCCTTCGTCTTCTCCCTGTTAGCCACAGCCATGCTAAATTCCTTCCATCTCCCTGACTGTGCCTTGTTTTCTTCTACCTTCTTGCATGCCTAAATTCTGCTCATTTTCCAGAAAAGCTTCTCAGAAGCCTTCCCTGAGCTTCCACAGATGGACGAAGTGCCCATCCAAGAGCTGAGTGCTCCTGAGTATCAGGTGTATCACCCCCTCTGCTGGGGAATGTGGTCTCTCTCTGGACCCTAGGTCTGGAGCCTAGGTTACTTAAGGCACAGATGATTTCTTTTTCTCCTTCCTTCATTTAACATGTGTTTATATCATTAATACAGACAATACTTATGAGGAGTGACTAAATTCGTTTGGATGATACATTTAATATTTGTCTATATGTTTATCTTACAATGGCTTTTGGAATAGTGTATTAACTTATTTCTTTAAACATACACTTCAAAAAACATGTATGTTAAATATATGTTAAGTGATGGTAATATATTTTGTAAGAAATACTGAAAACAAAATCTTAACAGTTTTTAAAAAAATTTCAATTTATTAAAATGTGCTTAAAATTACAGATATAGAATTCTATGCTTAGAATTGTCAGAATGGGAAAGTATGAGAAAAAGAGATAAGAAGATGCTTTTTTAAGGTCCTCATTCCTAAGGAATCTGAGAGGACCCAGAAGGTACACCAGAGGCAGTTTTGAAAGTTAGCCTGTAAAAGATATTCAGAGTTAAGCCAACCCTGGATGGTCTGCCCTAAAGAAATCGAGGGGAATAGGACTAGGAAGAGGCTAAGGGCACAGAGTCACAGGACTAATGATTGAAAGGCAAGGTCTGAAAGTGAAATACCAGAAGGAAGAAAAGCCAAGTGATGCTGATGGATGATGGTGGAGTAAAAGCATGTGGCTCAGGCCATCTGTGACCCATATAAAGAGAACAGGACGCTCTACTGCCTTCAGGGGCCAGGCTCAGAAGGCGACAAGAAGGGCAAAAGAGATCTCCGAAAGAGTGGAGAGTTGTTACTTAATTTTAGTCAACCTTAAATCTCTGCCTTGTAACTTAAAATTTCTAATAATTGAAAAGAATCAGAGAGCCGTGAAATGAGAGTGACGTTTGGTTCTACTTGTTGGGTTCATGCTGTTGTACATGTGTGCGCAGCCAACCAGCAGTGCTCGTTATTTACCAGATCATCTACTAAGAAGGGTCTTTTACTCAAAACCAGGAAAGAGGAGAGAGAGAGAACTAGTTTTGATAGCTTTTTGATTTGGAAAAGCATTTCAAAAATCATGATTTTCATTATACAGTAAGGGAGTAGCTTCTAGTAAGGATTAATGATAGAGCAAGTCATATGAAATGAAGAATACTTTGTATTGTAATTTAATTCCTCTTATTTATTATTTGTTTCCTTTTTTTGTTTTTTACTGACTTTCAAAAAATGAAAAACTTCTAGCTCGTAACTTTGTTGCATTTCTAAGTCATTTCAACAGCAAAAGGAAATCATGGTATTATAACTAGAAGTTTAAGTGAGTCCTAAACTATTTGAAGAAAATTCTAAAATATACATTGACATTCTACAAGAAAAAGATTGAGTTTAAACAAAACAGCCTGAGCTAATTCCTCCAGATTTGTTAGCTTGAATTAAGAGCCCTTTTACAAGTATATTAGAAAAATAAGTAGTCCCACAGTATAAGTAAATTCATTTATGAATGGAAAGAGAGGTAGCATTAATGAAATTAACTTTAAAGCAGTTGACTACCAAGCTGATTTTTAAATTGGTTATTAAAACAGGAGAATAAACCCACACACTTAGAAATGAGGTCCCAGACTGGAGGAACTGGTAAATGTAGCTGCTCATAATCTAAGTAAAATAATTCCTTGAAAATTTGAGTAGATATATATCAACATGGTGATCTTATATGTAACTTATGGTGTTTAGGAAATTATCTAATGGACTTCATGAAACCCTAGAGCTTATTTTTGAGAGATGCTAGTGAATCAGGAGAAAAAAATGAAACCTCAAAAAAGTTCTATTGCCATCTTATACATTTGGGAAAAATGTAAGAATATGTCCAAAGAATCTTGGTCTTCAATAATTTTATATATAGTAATAACTAACACCATGAAATAGCACCCATTTAGATAGAATTGATGGTAGGCGTGGCAGTAATAAATCCTTTTCTACAATGTCTGAGCATATGTAGTACTTAAGACCTTTCCACTAGGCATCAACATTAAATATTGAATACCTCTAGAAGGTGTGAAAATAATTTTGTCTTTGGAAGTAGTTTACATTAAATTTTTTGTGTGTCCTATTGGACTTTTGTAGTGATGATCCTCCTAAGATGCTTTATCAGTAGGTGTCTGGATTTTATGGACTAAAACACTGATATTTTCTTTTACAGTTGAAATCAAATTATCCTTATACTTAATTTTCTATGTCCTTTCATAGAAAAAAGTAAGCAAAATAACTCAAGACAAAGAAGGACGGTTTCTCCCCCCAATCCTTTAGCATAACCATTGAGAAACAAGAACTGAAGGAGATCTAGGTACAGATACACATCCATGCATACATGGCAAGATTTAACAGAAATCACAATTCCAACATCATCTGTGGTTTATGTCATACCTCTTCTCTGTTGTTAGCCTCTGTTTTTCTCTTTGGGCTTTAGCTGAAAAATACTTGGCCTCATATCTTTTGTTCTGAGACTTTTTTTCCTGCTTCAGAACTGTAATCCTTGAATTCTTAATTTCAGTTCAGAAACCTTAAGCTTAGAACTCACGAGTCTCCAGGTTTCCATGACTTTTACCAAAAACTGAAAATCCTATAGGTTTGCTTTTTTTTTTAAACTAAGGATTAAAAAAAAAAAGTTTTTAAGACTTAAAAAAGAAAAAAGAAAAAAATCCTTCTTTCTGTCTTGACAAACATGAGGAAGAAACTGCCAACAGAAATACAGGTGGAAGCAACTCCTCCTGTAGCCTCCCCTTGTACTTTCAACAGAGCTTTGTCATATGGTTAATGAAGGAGAAAGTTGACAACATGCATTGTATATGTCTGCTGTCAGCAAATTGTATTGTGTGACTGTATTTTTTTTTCCAGTCATTGAAAGGATTCTCCCAGTGTGATACCTCTTAATTTAAAGAAAAAAAAAAAGGGTTTTTTTTTTCTACTTTAAAATAATCATCATTATTTTATGACATTTATAAAATGCAGGAAAAGATAAGGAAACCACCCTGAGAGGCAGGATGCCTCTCTCATTTGGCAATCTTTTTAACATGTTACACTTATTTTCCTCCCTTATTTAAGGCTTTTTTGTGTGTATGCACTGACTTTTTTTGTTTTGTTAGCTATACTTTTGAGGAAGAAGCTCTTCAACTTAGAGGTGCTGTATCTTTTTCTAGTCATAAATTCATTTGTTTCTAGAAATACACATTTGCTTCGATGTATACATTAGAGTGCAACAATCCTGAACTCCTGTGGGATTTTTCACCAATGAAACTTGTTTTTTAAACTTACCTGTTTTATTGAAGCAGGTCTGAAGACCAGCAAGAAAGCTGACTAGTGATCTGAATTGCAAAATGTTGAGAACTAACCAGTGGATTGTCATGGTGCTTAATGACTCTCAAGTACAAAGGAAGTTTATTAATTATTTGAAGTAAAGACAACACAGTCATTCGTAGGAGATACTTAGAAAGTTTTGATGTTCTTTGAAGAAAATTAATACAAGAAAACCTTAGAAAGTTTTAGAAGTTACAAAAGCATAAAAAGCTGAGCTGCACGAAAAAAAGTCATGTATCTGAGGTCATAGACATAAGGGAAGCAAGCAAGTGCAGGAAGCTGGAAGCTTCTAGATTGGTGGTGGCCACAGAGAGTTTGGATAAGACAACAGGATGCCACTTTTATTTTGTAGGGAAGTATCGTTTGAGACCATCATTTGTAAATGGGTTTTAAGTTGGTTTTGGTAGCAACAGTGTTTGCCACTTCTCTGGTCTAACTGGACTAAGACAACCCTCACTCCTCTTACCACTAGTCCATGTTTGCAGTGCTATTGGTTGGCTTTGGAAATGTGAACTTTGTGGATAAAACAGGGAAGTTTCTCTGAAATCGATGGAAAACAAGGAGCCCACACAAGGCTTTGTTCAGATGTTGTGTGTGCATGCATGCAGGAGATACTTTTATAACATGAAATATACAGTACTCAATTTCATCAACAGTAGCTCAAATTTAGTTACTGAAACAGTGGTTTCAATGAACATTGTATTCTCTGCTTCAGGTTTTGTAGAAGCTACAAAATTGGAAAGTGTAATGAAGGAAAGAACTACAAATTCATTAAAATATAGCTGACCCCTCAACCATATGGGGATTAGGGGTCCTGACAGCATCCCCCAGCACAGTTGAAAATCCATGTATAATTTTTGATTCCCCCAAAATTTGACTGTTAGTAGTAGCCCACTGTTGATTGGAACCTTACCAATGATATAAACAGTTGATTAATACATATTCTATGTGTTTTATGTGTATATATATAAAGCATACTGTATCTTACAATGAAGTGAGCTGGAGAAAAGAAAATGCTATTAAGAAAATCATAAGGAAAAAAAAAAGAAAATCATAAGGAAGAGGGGCACCTGGGTGGTGCAGTGGTTGGGCTCCTGGGTGATGCAATCAGTTAAGTGCCTGACTTTTGGATTTGGCTCAGGTCATGATCTCATGGTCTTTGGATCAAGCCCTGCATTGGGCTTCGTGCTCAGCAGTGAATCTACTTGGAATTCTCTCCATTTGCCCCTCCCACTCATGTGTACACACTCTCTCACTCTCTCTCTTAAATAACTAAATCTTAAAAAAAAAAATTGTAAGAGTAAAGACATGTATGGTCTGTACTGTATAAAGAAGTGGACTCATGCAATTCAAACACATGTTGTTCAAAGAGCAACTGTACTCTATATCTTTATGTTTTATGTATATATGTATATATATATACATATATATACACACATACACACACACGCATATATATATATATATCTCCCACTCATTAAACTGTGATCATTAGAAAGCCATCAGCAGTTGTCCCTAAGGCTAATGACCTCTTTTATCTGTCTCCTACTCCTAGTCTACATAACAGGAATGCTGCCCTTGTCTACTGCATTAGCAGGAAAAGATCTCTGAGGGCAATTTAGAAGACCTGGTGTCTGTTTCCACGCTTGCTCTTTCTAAGCTGGGTCACCTTTCCTCACTACATGGAGCCTTTGTTCTGTTATGTATGCTTGAATAGTAGATGGTCTTCAAAGATTCTCATATAGTATAATCTAGTTTGAAAATTCTGCATCATTTGCCACTCTGTATGAAGAGGTAAAACATGGGTTTGCAGTCACATATGACTTTGGATTCCTGCAGTGACACTTGCTGTAGGCTTTGTTTTTCTAGAGCTCATGTTCATCTCTAAGTGTCTGCATTATAGAGGACTGTGGGGAGTAAATGAGACCATACATGGAAATTTCTGAGAACGTCTACCTGGAGGAAGTACATATGATCCTGGGTGGGGCCGTGGGACTGGTGAGGTGGTAGGGGCCTTGGCAGCAGTCAGACTTTGTGCGTTGAGTTTTCCTCTGCAGCAGTGAGTAAAGCAGAACAATAGAGGTGCTATTGTCCCCAGTACCCCCCTGTCCTATGTCTTCAGCATATCCCTAAATGCTACTGGGCACCTACTTGGACAGTAATCATCCCAAATAGGTGGTCCTGAGCAAGCAGCTGTGGGGGTGCTTTGCAATCTTAGCATGTTTAGCCTGTTTTCTTGAGGTCATGAGTGCTAATTTCCAAAGAGAATACTAAAAATGGAACCTGCTGTTTGAACCCATGTGTTCATAAGCCGTGGAATATTGAAATTGGGTTGTATGGCATCAAGTTTCCCTTTAGTGCATATAAAGTAAGCTAACAGTCAAAACAGATTTTATTTTTACTGTTCTGGCCATACTTCTTTAATGAATAAGTAATTTTTTGTCCCTAAAGAGGCTTATCATTAAAGAGGGAAACCTTTTGGGCATCAACTCTTTTGTTAAAATTAATGGAAAAAAAGAGCCACATTCCTGAAAGTATCTTGAAGCTATAGAATAGGTATAGGTGAAATGGCACGATGTTTCTTTGATAGAGAGTCTTTTGTTGGAGTGAAAAGACTTTTTTTAGTGAGATATTTTTAAAAAGTGAACACCACATTGTATAGCATTTTTGCTTCCTAAATTTGTGAATCTATCTTACCTGTATTTTTCAATGTTTAAGTCAAAACTTACCAAGAGTTTTTAATACATATTCGTTATCTTTCCAGGATAGATTTCGTTGTAACCCAGGTTCCCTCTTTTTTTGATTTGTTCCTTCCCAGAATACTTCAGATCTGTTACTTCTGGAACTCTACCGCGTAGCTCTTAAGTTGCTGTTCAGGGTACCACTGTCATTCATCCTTGTCTGTTTTCTGGTCACGTGGTGTTGTTCTCCCCCCTTCCCCGCCATATGCCAGTATCCTGGTGTCATGCCCGACTGGAAGATTTGTGACTGAGGCCTGAGTCTAGCATACAAAATCTGTGAAGATTTTGGCTTCGTGAAATGTCTAGATATGACTGAGCCTAGAACTTTATTATTCATACCTTCTTTATTGGTTTCTGTCTAAACAAAGGCTGAAACCTTCGGTTCCTGGTGGTGTCTGCTCCTGCGTTGTTCTGTCAGAACCGTCTTCACTGAGCGCACAACTTACAGGAGAGCCACCCTGCCCTAGGTCCCCTGCCCTGCTTGCCTGCTCTTCGTGGCGCTCACCACCTTGTGACACGTTACAGATTTATTTAGTCATTGTCTCTTCCACCCACCGAGGAAGACAAAACCCTGTGGATGGGAGCAGACACTTGATGTGTTTTGCCCATCGTTGTGTCATCAGCTCCTGCATCAGAGGGTGTCTGAAACCACACAGGCTCTCGGTGAATATTTCTGGAATGAGTTAGTTATTAGAATCCAAACTGTATTTCTGGATAATAATTTAGAGATCAGTAAATACAGTTCCTAAGATAAGGGTTTTATATGTGTGTCAACCGGCTTTATGACGTTCTTTGCTTTGCATGAAAAACTATATTCCTCCTATAAGATAGAATTCGAAGAGAAATTTATATTTAGAAGATGTTTATAATTAGCTTTATGATCCCAGTTTATGGCAGTGATCTCTTGTTATTCAAATGCTGTATTTTCTCAAATGTAGATTGTACAGTTGTCCCTGGGAGGTGTGTGCACTGCATGCAAGTATGATCTGTGAGGCACTATAGTCATGGTTATTCTTGTAGATACTTATTTAAACCACAAATTATTGACACATTGCTTTCTTTCTTAGCAAGTAGAAAATATACATTATAATAAAAGTGTTACCTGATATAAGAAATTTAATATTCGTTTCACAATTAAGAGTCTGACAATCAGAGATCTGTCCTAAATGGCTCCCTACTTATGCATTATGCTTATTATATGTATCAAATTGAAATATTTCACATCATCCCGGGAAGTTTAGGAGTAAGGCCCACCTGAGTGTGACCCGAACGCAAGGGCACGAGGCTTTGCACGAGATGTGGTGCATGGCAATTGGTCCTGGTGACCAAGATTAATGAAACTCAGATGGGTTTTAATTAGTGCAGCTGCAGCCATCAATTATCTACTGAACACAAATATTGTTATATTTGGGAAATTCTTGATTTATTTTATTCCACTGGCCAGCAGATTTAGATGAATGGGTTCTCATCATAAACATTCTGAGAAAAATCGCCAGAGGCCAGAGTTTATTATTTAGGACACAATCAGCAAGAGTGAACAATACAGAACAAAACGTTGCAAAGTGCTCTCAGCATTAATTTGGAAATTTTGCTGAAATGTTTGGCCTGTACAGGTTGTCAAAAACATTAGAGCATCTAGAACAAAATTTAGAGCAGTCTCTCAAGAAGGGCAGATGATCCGTAACTTATGTCAGTGCGCGCACTGGAGACACGTGCCAGCCACATCGTGGCAACGGAATGTGGTCATCGCTTGAAGTGTGATCCTTGAATGCTTTTAGCAGAGGAACGGATACGTACCCATAGTGTTAGAGAATAGAAAATAACAGTACTTTTTTAGTGTTTGTCTCTATACCTATACACCTAATTATGGTCACACACACATGCTTGTTCTGGATTTTATTTTTGTTTTAGAATACATTTTGGAATTTTTAACCTTGAATTAAACAGGTATAAGAACATATATATAATTTTTGATATTCTGAAGGGAATACTACATATAGTTGTTTTTTCTGTTGACAGATATATCAAAATAAGAATTTTATCATTTATAAGTTAAATCTGCAGCAAAATCTGGAATTATTAATAGAATGGAGAATATTTTATAATTCATATTCATTTTACATATTAAATATCTTACTATTATCTCCGAATAATTTTTTTTATCAGTTTGTAATTTAATATTCTGAATTCTAGTAAGACTGCCTATACAGAGTTTCAAAAATAATAGATAAACATCTAACATCATTTCATTTTTTAAATTTTCTCCCAGTATGAAATCTCTGTCAAATTCTTAGATTCAGAATAGAACAGAGAAAGAAGTGAACATGGCTTACGTGTTTGTCTAATAATAGCCAAGATATCTATTCTGAAGAATGGGTTGTGAGTCATAACCAGTGCCTTATAAAAAATCAATTGCAAGTAATTTTTAAAGGTTTTGTGGCATTGCATTTAATTTATGTGATGATAGGAGTATTTCACATCAGAAATACATTCATTAATGAATGTTCTGAATCTGGGCAGTCTGGGTGGCTCAGCGATTTAGCACCGCCTTCAGCCCAGGGTGTGATCCTAGAGACCCGGGATCAAGTCCCATGTCAGGCTCCCTGCATGGAGCCTGCTTCTCCCTCTACCTGTGTCTCTGCCTCTCTATCTCTCTCTCTGTGTCTCTCATGAATAAATAAATAAAAATCTTTTAAAAAAATGTTCTGAACCTTGCATTATGTATAAAATTTCTGTTTCTTATATATAAGTTTCATGGCCAACTTTAATTGGTCAAATTTATTAATATCAGAATTTAATCCAAATTATGATTCCTTAAGGGGAAAATAAGGTTCAATTAGTTTCCAAGTGTATATAGTGTTGACTGGTATTTGTTGTTGCTGAGGCTCACTTTTGTCCATAGAAAAGGAAAAGAACATATCATAAATTTGCACTTGTTTTATACACTAGATTAGAAGGACTTACCATATCTCAATTGTCAGAGTTTACAATTAATACTCCTGGCTCACTAGCTATTGTCTGTGGCAATTCATAAATACTCTGATTTCTGAGCATACTTTTATGACCTTCATCATTTTATAGAGTAAATCATAGAAAGCTTTCTGTTTTCCAATTAACAGATGGAGGAGCTTTTGTTCATTGAACCAAGGTGCTTAGGAGGAGATTTTATTTCTTATGCATTCAATTATGTGATTCTTGCATTTTGCCATTAAGAAACAGATTCTGCACCTCTGAACTGATGTGTCCAAGTGACCAGAGAGGTCTTGAGATACAGGCCAGAGTTGTCTCCTTAGCATAATTAGACTTTTTAAAATCGATCTTTTTTATTTTTAATCTTTTTCAAAAGTTTTAAAGAACCTAATGGGTCTCTGATGTTAGCATTAAACTTTAAGTATAAACTTTAAGAGCACCTCTTGTTCTTTCTAGTTCGCAAACCATTTATCTCGCTGCATGTTGTCATTGTTGGCTTACTTGTCTGTGTTTCTGTTAGACTGTTTATCTACCCGCCCACCCACCCACCCACCCACTGACCCATCTAAAAATCTTTAATCATAGACCTTCCAAGCCTTAGAAACAGGGAGAAGGCAAATGTGGCTGACGCATGGTAAGTAGGAAGTTAGTGACAGTTCAGGTTGAAGAGGTGAGCAAGGCCTAGATCTCAGTTCGAGCAAGGCCTAGATGATCTCAGTTCTTAGAGATTGTGGTAAGGATTTTGGATATCAGTGGAAAGCCACTGGACAATTTTAAATGGCTTCATAGCAGAAATTATTATTTAATTTCCAGACCTCTTCATATTACCAGTCGTTTATTTGATGGTCTGTAAATGTTTGGTGGATGAGTGAGTGAGCCCAGCCCAGCTCAGTCTGTTGGGCTTCTTTACTGGATCAACTTGAGTGGTTTAATGTCTTGAACCAGAATTGTCCGCCTCCTGGGATAAAGGTCCAGGAGGCTGTGTTTTATGAGTAAAAGAGTCCCGCATGAAGGGGCAAAAGAATTGGATCTTACCACTGTCTACCACAGGATATGAAACCCCTTAGTTTTGTTTTGCCAATAATTAAAATAAATGTGTCAGATTAAATAATTTTTAAGATTATATGGTATACTAAAATTTTTGATTACATTATTTCCTTTGAGAAATGTCTGCTAATTAGCAATGATGAGCTATTTATATAAACTATTTCTTTACCAAATTCATATTTTGCTATAATAAGTATTGATGATTTTATAAGGAACACTATTTTTCATTGTTATGGTTTTGAATTTATAATATAAGCATTCACTTATGAGGCTATGTGCCATTTCTGAGCTTTTATGAATTATTATGGCATAGGAATATGTTAATTTGACCATGAAAATTTTAAGAAATAATCTATCCTCTATTAAAAATTTTTATTTAGATTTTATGTCTTCCTTCATTTATTTTATTCTTTTGATGTTAGTATTATACACATATATATCATTGTTTTTGATACTATATATATTTCATATATACATACTATATATAGACATACTATTACTACATCTATCTACCCTATATAAATATATATGTAGAGTGTATATATAGTGTTTGTGTGTGTTCTGTTGCATCAAGAATAATGATGGATACCATCACCCACATAACTCCCCTGGACCTTATGACCTAGAACCATAACCATTACCTTTGAAGTCTTTTGTGATTACATCTTTTCCCTTTCTCCAGAGGTGACCATTATCCTGCGTTCTCTTACTCACATTGAACATAGACTGTCTTAAATCTGTAATAACAGTTTATAGATGAGAGAAATATTCTCAATATTGTCTCCAATATCAAGTCTTTAGAAAGCCTAATTACGTGTTTAAAAAATTGCATATCATCTTAAAACCTTATGCTGTTACTTTATTTAAATATGACTTAAAAACCTAACCTATTAATAACTTGTGTTTAGCACACTGATACATAAGAATTTGGGCTCTAGTTTTAATATAAAACATTTGCAAAGCATCTTATCTGTAGGTTTCTCTTAAGATTTGTTTTTCTGTTCTGTAGAATAGGATACATTTATATAGGAATTTTTATTCCAAAAGGACCTTATTAATTTTATCGTGCCAAAAATATCTGAGGTTTTTTGATGCTCATTGACTCCTAAGAATAAAACAAGATATCTGTTTAAAATTGTTAGTCTCTGGAGGATATAGGTAGCATAATTTAAACAGTAATAAATACAAAATCTTTGTCTTTTGAACAAAATATGTTATTTGATTTTTTTCAACATACTCCCAAAAGCCAAAATGGTAAAATTACTATTATTTTAACATTTTATATTTAGACATAATTTATAAGAATAACAATATGAATTAAATCTGCTGATATTTAATACATATAAAGTATTATTATTTTTCTGTTTTTAATCTTTGGGGGTTATACAGTCTCACCATAAGTTTCTCAAAAGATACAATGGATTTTATAAAAACATCAAATATCTTCTAGCATAATAGCCTTCCATGTAATGAATGCACCTTAGTGTAAATTAACTGTGTTTATTTGAAGCTTATCTTCTTTCTTGTTGAGGGTAGCTGTGAGGAGGGAGGGTAGGAACACATAATAACAGGAGATAATTTGGTGATGGAAGTTGTACTTTACATTTCTGCTTTCTCCCGTTCAATTCGGCTTGATACACACCTCACACTGAACTGCCATATTATCACTTTGTCATGGGCTATGACAACACCCCTAACAATAAGAGTCTTTTCTTTTGTTTATAACACTTAAATGTCTTGGCGATTAGAACTTTTTCCTTTCTTCTCTGAATAAAATTGTTTTGTACTGACTTTTTTTTTATTCTAGTGAGGAGAAAGAAATAAAAGCAACCCTATTTCCTATTACAAATTATCATAAATATTAGAGATGCAGATTTTTCTTAGATCATTAGCATATCATGCTGCGACCCACACCAGAATGTACCATTAACAAAGCCGCCTTCATGTAATTAATGTAAATAATATGGAACTACAGCTTGAGTTACCCAGTCAGCCTTGGCGAAAAGCATTTGTCATAACGCATCATCTAAGGAGTCCGGCCTCAATTCAAATTAAACTTCATGGGTTTGCCCCTTTATTTTTTCCTCTCATGCTATAAATTTCTGTGAAACATTTACGACTATAAATTTCTTTGAAACACCTATATAGGAGAAGAAAGCAATCCAGTAAGCTGAAATTAAAATTTTATTATTTACTGTGCTTCTGCTGGTGAGGACAATTAGTATCTTCATAAAGCCAGAAATGGAGATCTGAGGAGTGCAGCTGAGGGTTTTCCGCCCTCTCCTTAGAAGTGTTTTCTGCCCTCTGCAGCTGCCAGCAAATCTAAAGTATGGTTTCTATCTGCCATTTGCTACTATTGCCCTCTGACTCCAAAACACAGAGGAGCATTGTAAATTTTTCATGAAGAGGTTTCAGTCTGTAAAACAGCAAACAGGAATAATGTTTTAAATGCAATCATTGTCAAGTTTGAACAATGTAATTTATCAAGAGAGCAGTTTGTACTATATAATAAGTTTCATATATTAATACAATTTTTCATCTGATGTCAGGCTTCTGATTTATGAATAGCCCATGATCTAAGGTGATCATTGAATTATAATTCAAGTAATAAGAAGCCAGGAACAAGACACTGGAACTGCTACCCTGCATTAGCTTGCGTGCCGCCAAGCCAATTTACTAAACAACCGTGGGCTAAATGATACAGTTTTTCTAATTCAAAGAAGGCACTCGTTAATTAGATAAAGGCTAAAGCTCTCATTATTTTTAAATGATTTAAGAACGGGTAAAGATCTTACAGCTTATACTGCAGCGCTAATAGTTCTCTGGTTACTGCCTTGTAATAAGAGTATTAAAGACAGATGGGCCAGGCCGATTTAAACCAATTACAGCATTTCTTGTACACCGGTAGCAGTGACTGTTCACAGGCGCATCAGATGCTAATATTCGACATGTTTCAGATGGCTGGAACACCACTGATTAATGTGATTGATGAATAAGTTTCCTTCTGCTAATTTTTAGGGAATAATCACACCTTTGGACTATATTTAGTAGTTCTTGAGGCTTATTTCATATTTCTCTGTAATATTTACAAGTGTATCGTGGATATTTAACTTTCTGATATACCAAACTAATGAAAAAAAAAATCAATGCTTCTCAATTCCATCAATGTTATTGAGCACCTCCTAGGTGCTGGGCACTGGTGAAATCTGTAACTCATCCCGCATTTCCTTTTAATTACCTCAATTCCTGTGATGGCAAATGGATAACAAATTGTGGAAAAAATTCAGTCATTAGTTAAAAAGTAGAAGTTCTTACCTAAACACTTCTAAGAGTGTGAATCTGCTTTACAGTAAATGTCAGACTTTGGTTTATATAAAAATTATAAGTTCATAAAGTAGCATATGTTTTGTGAAAATTAATAAGCCACTAAACACTTGAGTCCTTTGTCCAAGCTTTTGCTGCTTGATTATATTTACTCATATTTTATGTTGATAGTGAGGACTTTTTATGACATGTGCTGGTGCAGCCCTGAATTGTCATGGAATTGTGGTGCTGGGTACTTCTCCCTCCCTTCCTTCATCCCTGGTCACAGAAAGAGTGAAAAATCCCCATGTTTTATCACCCAGCTGTCCAGAAATGTGTTCCTGGACTTGAAAGGATTCATTCCCATTGTTTACTCCCAAACTATCTATCTGTCTGTCTGTCTATCTATCTATCTATCTATCTACACACATACACCTTAAACATCACGAGCTTTTTTGTTTGCTTTGTAGTTTCCTGTCACGTAGTGTTTGCCACTCTGTGATTGCGGTGGTCAGCTTCAAACGCCGCTGGGTCTTATCTCTAGAAAGCCTCTGCCTCATCCAGCAGAGGTGGCCGTACCACCTCTGAAGAAATAGTCAGTGGCTAGTTTTCCAGTGTCGTTTGGATTTGGCACTCCATAAATGCACTGCCGTGGAAGACAACCTTTGGGAGACAGGCACCACGTACCCTGCGGCTCACCTTTGGACCCATCTGGGCTCTGTCCATGCCCTTCTTCCCTGAGCACTTGCAAATAGCAACGTATTGGTTCTTAATTGGTAATTTCAAAGTCGTTGGGCATATGCTTGCAATTAAAGATACAGTAGGTAACTATGAACCTGTAAAGGAAATCTGAGAAAGGAAACTCAGATATATGAAAGATTTCAAATTGGTTTACATTTCTTCTTTGTTGGCCTTATTTTTTGTCTTTAAAAAAAATTTTCCTTATCTGAGCAGCAACAAGATATGTTATTAATGGACCCTGAGTAGGACAAGTTATTTGTTATAGTAACTTTTGACCTGTTTAATAAGTAGTCAAGCTGTGTAGCGGAGTTTTTATTGTACTCTGCAGTGTACAGTTATGAAGTGTGGTACATAATAAAATAAAAGCAATAATGTTGATATTTCTGAGGGATCCATCAGAGCTGACCTGAAGCAACATATTTCATCTGGTTTGTCTGGGTATGAATGTTTGAAAGTTATAGCTGAAATTACTAGAGACAATATCGTGTTTATGACTTCTGATTGTTTACCATTGTGAGGGACCTCACCCTTTGTGATTCCCAAAACTGTTTCTATGACAGTTCATTAGTGTTGGTGTCAAGGAACAAATGAAAAAGACGAAATACATTTAGTATTAGGCAATAAGACATTTTAAGCTAAATGTTAGTATTTAATGTGTAAGAATGTAAAAAGCAAATGTGGAGACATTCTGTTGGGGAAGAGGAGAGTGCAGGTCATTTTTATACTATAAGTAGGTTTTCCTGTGTATGCAATGCTCAGCTCTGTGCTTCATAAAATCATTAATTTGACTTGAGATGGCTTTTTGTAGGAAGACAGAAGAATGATCAAGGAGGAAGAGACTCTTTTTACAAGAAAAGTAGAGGGTAGGTTGTGCAGATCACCATCCTGAGAATGAGAGCTGTTTGGTACTGGAGAAGACTGCCATTTGAATCTAAAAAATACATTTATCTATAAAAAGATAAATTACTACTTTGAAATATAATTTATGTGTTTGCTTGTTTCTCTTCCTTATCAGATTTTATGTACCTTGAGGATAGAGGCCTGTGTCCTATTTATCTTTGTGTTTCCAGAACATAGGATCTGGCCCATAGTGGATGATCAGGAGACATTTGTTTAATTAATATATTAGTAGTGGAAATGTTTGAATTTTTTTCCTTGCAACAGCTTCCAAATAGTGTGAGGCCAAGGAAAGCAACTAAGAAACAAATGGTTTCCTAATAGTGGAGTTCTTAAGATTCTCAGTACTGCCTTAAAAATAACTACTACCTATTTTTTTTTTCCTTATAAGAAGGAAGTTTATCTGTCTTGATCGAGTAGACCACTTTGAATTCAGTTTTCATTTGTATGAAAACCTCAGGCTTGTATTTTTCATAAATTACTGAAGTTTCACCCAGGATAATTCATAACTGAGCTTCTAGTAAACTGCAGAATTTTATTATTATTATTATTACTACTACTATTATTTAGCTTACCAAAATGCAGAATTACTAATTTTTAGCAAGTTCATGGAATCCATACAGGCACAGTTTAATCACAAACAGTTTTTGACCACCATTTCTGCTGCTGCCAAAGTAAATTTTAAGCCACATTTTCAGACACATCATCATTCACTGGTGTGTTGATTTCTATAAATATTGTTTTGGATGTCTTGTTGGGGGTAGGAAAGATGTTAATTAGTGGTAGGCAAGTTTTTAAACATTTTGTTCAGCTCAGTGTTTTGTTTTATATGACTATCATGAGTCCTTGGTGTTTCATTGATGAAATGACACAAAAATATTCATTAAAAACATGGCAGATGTAAAGTAGTAATTTGTGAATGTTTCATGTGATTGTGTGTAATATTTTGTAAATAAAAGTATTAACTTTAAAGAATCCACTATATACTTGAATTGTTTCAAAGGCGATGCTATATAGACGTATGCACATGCAAGTCTGTTAAAATGATTCACCTTTCAAGAAACACCTTAGGAGCAGTCATCAGAAGTAGTTTTTAAAGTTGTCTTTTTCCCAACCATTGTGTCCACCACATTTCACGTGGCCCGGAATTGGGCAGTGAGAAAACCTGATTGGACCTCCAGGAAGTGCTCTGATGTTAATCAGCCTAGTGTACAAGACAGAAAAGCTGATGGTCTGAAATTGCACTTCAAACTAAGGCAGAGTGTCAGTCTTCAGGAATGTTGGGGGATGGCCTATTTATGTAATCAGATACTAACCCTGGGAGGGAGCTGTCAGGCACATTCTTGTTGTGTAAGCAGCAGGCAAACTGCGCTTTATCTGACAGACAGTGTGTAAATCTGTCCATGCAAAAATCCAAATGTTTAGTTTGCTCCTAGTCACTGTAATAATCTGCTTATTTTCGTCTGCTGGAGCAGTGACATCACTTAGCAGAATGTGCTGCAGACATAAGGCCCAGATAAGGCTGTGTTAGTGTCAGTCATTCATTCAGTGATTGGCAAGAAGATAAATAGGAATTTACTAGAGGTTTGCTTTCAGCTAAAAGAATAGACAGCATGTTCTGGACAGGAATAACTATTTTAGCTTATTTTACATCTTGGGAAAATGGGTAGAATGCATCATGTCTAATTATAGTTTTTAGGAATAAGGAGCCTACCATATCAATAATTATTGAATAGTTATGTCCCAAAAGAGTCTTATTTGATTTGTTAAGATGCCTTTACTTCCTTTTATATATATGTATTCCATTGACTTTTATACGTGTTGCATGCAACATCCTTTCATTTTTCATTTACAAAATACCTCTTATTATTTCATTATTTGCTTACTGTGAACAGTAATGTCTTCAGGAATGTGGACATTTAAGAATCTGTCAATTAAATCCTATTTTTGAAGAGAAATTAAGTTTTTTTTTCAATCCGGATATATGACTAACGTCACAGAGTTAAAAGATGAATTCAGTGTTTTCATATATTTGTTCAGTCAGAGTAGAGTTCCTTTCCATGATAGAAAGATCTCTGTTTTATCAAGTATTAATTGTTGGTAGTATTTTGTTTGATAATTCACTCACTGGAGAAGCAGTATAACATAGGAATTTTCTTTAAAATTCTTCTAAGGATTATTTAGGGTGTTCAGATCTTCAATTTGATTTTACCAAATAAGCAATTTCTTTGCTAATTATAAATAATGATTTGAAACAGGATTAATTACTTTAAACAAAGAGGAAACCTAGTACTGGACCACTAGCTTTACAGGACATGTCCTTGAACTCACCAGGAGAAGCTAGCTGCAGCCAGATTGAGCTATGGGCACATAGGCAGCTGTTGGGCCACCAGATAGAGACCACCTTGCCTTGCTCCAAGTAGCCAGATGTGTCTAAGAGGCTAAATGACAGTGATAAGAGGGAACTAGCAAATATTCAGGAACATCCATATCTGATGCTCTGATGTTGCTTTGTGGGATAAATGCATAATTGTATTTTTGCTCTGTGTTCTGTGACATTGAAGTCATCTTTATCTTGATTGAGTATCAAAGTGCAAAGTATATTCATATAGCACTTTAATTATTTACTACTTCAGCATATGTAGGAACTTCACATAATTAGTTAAAGCTTAATTGGTTTTATTACCTGTAAAGTTAAATTGCCCAAATTTTCATATGGGCTACTTTGGAAAGTTGTACCCTTCAATTTGATTGTTGAATTCTAAAATGTTACCTCTTTACCTGTCGCTGGCTCTGTCTCTGTGGGTCCCAGGTCAGATCTACTTAAAGTAGCTCAGGTAAAAGTTAAAATTCAGTCAGAGGACTTGTTTACTTGATAGCAATTGAAATGTGCTAATATTTTCGCTTTTGTTGTTCCACAGGGGAAATTTTCCTAATGATCTTTTGCCTGAGCTTTTATTCCCAGTACTGTTTTTCTGCTTCTCCCACTACTGAGTGCCTCTGTTTATGCTCCTAGTGCTGACTCCATGTTATTTTTTGAAGACTAGTGAATCCCAGTAACTGATGTGAACTTAGTTATTATGGAAAATGTTAGTGATGTTTGGAGATGTACAACACAGACTTCTGGACGTTTCCATGAGGCGGTTTGTAGAAATGAGGACCAATGTCTCTTCTGTCTTTTAAGCACCTCTTCTCGAGAACCAAGCTCTTCAGCAGGTTTTTGTGAATATCAACATGTAAATGCCAGTGGAATGCTCCATTCATCTCTATATACTGCTTATGTGTAGAAGTCTCTGTTTATTCATCTTTTGTTCTTATGTGTTCCTATTCTGCTTCTCACTTTTAGTGGAGAATTTTCGGTACAGTGATTGTTCGAGCACCTGTGACCTATAAGGCATCAGAACAGCTCGTTTTAGGGTGTAGAGTACAGCAAGCATTCTCTGTTCTCATTCCTGTCTTACCTTCCATTACCTGCACTTTCTGGCTTTGTATTATTACACAGCTGTGCCTTGCAGCATAATTTATTAGATTGTTGTGTTCTGCCGTCCTGTTTTATAATCTTAGACAAATTAAAGAATACAGGTACTCAAGCCTGTGTCTCTTGGAAGTCAGGGCTTTTTTTCCCAGGGGAGAATTAGCTAGCATTTGGACTGTGTGTAAACATATGTATAAAAATATGGGGCTTAAAATATGATGGAGACAGAATTTCTCACCAACCATGATGGTCAGTTGATAGCACACCAATATATTTGATGGACTCTTCCTTGGAACCCTTCCTTCCAGTCCTTGGTGGCGGGGGCGGGGGGTAGTTTGGGGTTTTGGGTCACACCTTGGCCCTAGGACTGGAATCAGTGGAGATTAGATCTGTAGGGTTTTATTGTGGGGACATATTTTGAGGGTATTTTGTTCCAGCTCCATTGCACCTGACATATGTAGAATTTCAGGCTAGAGGAATAACCAAGGCACCAGCATTACAGCTGAGTTGGTGTCCTGACGGCTCTCTGTTCCACTTCTATGCTATGGCCTCCTTCGAGCAACTTTGTGGTTTTCAGTGTGCCTTTGGGAATGTCATTTATCTGCCTTTGGCTAGGGGTGTGATCCTGGGATCCTGGATCAGGTCCCACATTGGGCTTCCTTCATGGAGCCTGCTTCTCTCTCTGCCTGTGTCTCTGCCTCTCTTTCCCTCTGTCTGTCTCTCATGAATAAATAAATAAAATCTTTAAAAAAAGAGAGAGAGAGAGAGAATCTCATTTATCAGAGTACTCTTGCCATATTTTAAGCCTTTGATAAAATTTAATCATATAAAATATTAAATTGTATAATGTTTTAGTGTATCCCTTTTCTGCTCCCCACTATCGTGCTACTATGAAAGATATCAAGAAGTTGAAAATCAGCGTAAATGTCCCTGAATTGTTTAGAATCTTTTCGGGAATGTACATATAAAAATAGGAAATAATCAAAAGACAATGTGCCTGAGATGGCATGGGATAGATCTGTGAGTGGCAAATAAGCTGTGGTAGGATCTGGATTCTTGTGTAATATGGGGAATTAAAATGGGATATAGGGATCCCTGGGTGGCGCAGCGGTTTGGCGCCTGCTTTTGGCCCAGGGCGCGATCCTGGAGACCTGGGATCGAATCCCATGTCAGGCTCCCGGTGCATGGAGCCTGCTTCTCCCTCTGCCTGTGTCTCTGCCTCTCTCTCTCTCTCTCTCTCTCTCTCTCTCTCTCTGTGACTATCATAAATAATAAATAAGAAAAAAAAAGAAAAAAATAAAATAAAACGGGATATAAAACACGGAAAGATCTTTAGTGAAAGCTGGTCTGATGGCCTCTAAAGTCTGGTATTATTTTTTTGTTATCAAACACCTAAAACCATCTCTTCTAAAATTGTGTTTATGTTCTTATTCGTGGCAAACAGAAGATTCTTTAATTGTAGTGAACAGTATCTATGATTAGCTGTCTGCTTTATGGCATTCTCAGTGTAGGCTTATAAAGTCATTGGACACTGATGTCTGAGCTATCTGAATACAAATATAATGAGGTTTTGACTTCAAAAATTGAAAGACCAAGAGATATCTTTCTTTCTAAAGTTCTGATTTTATACTGCCTCAATAAATATTTCAACTCTTGTCTGTCTCTCTACTACTCTGACTGTAGCTAAATGATACTGTAGAAGTAGGACATAGAAAAGCCAACAGTGGATGAAAATTAATGATTCCTGTACATTTTATTTACGATAAACCTCTTTTTAAAAATTATGCTTCTAAAAATGTTTATTCATAGATATTTTTAAAAGTGGAATGTGTGTAAATCTTTTTAGTACAGTGTATAAAGTGCTAAGTGCAAGGTCTCTTTTCTCCAGTTGACCCCTTTCCCCTTCCTCCAGACTTCTCCCAGCCCATCTGGCTTCCCACCTAATACAACTACTATTCACAGTTTGCTGTGAATCTCTTCCAATTGTTTTCTGTTTATTTGTTGATTCATACATTTGTGTATGTGTGGTGTATGTGTATTTTTTTGATAAGTGACACATTAAACGTAATTCTGTAAATTTCATTCCTTTGAAATATTTAATGCATTATCTGAACAACCACTTACCAGGTACATACTCTGTACCAGGCCCTGGGAATAGAGCAGAAAATAAAGCAGGCAAAAGTTCTGCTGTCATGAGCTTATTACATTTTGGTGTGGAGAGAGAATCAGTAAACCAAATGAAAAGTCAAATATGTATCAGTTTTAAAATAGTGATGATATAGTAAAATAAAAGAGGGGAGAACTCTAGGGAGGGCTGGGGTTCCAAAGGAAAGACTTAGAGACAAGATGACAGGTGCATCAGGAGGAGCTAAGCCACATCAGTATTTCAGGCAGTGTGTCCCACCAGAAGAAGTACGCAGGGCATGGCTCGTGCCGCAGGAGACAGTGTGCCAGGAACGAGGCACCAGATGGGAAATTCATGGGAGCTCAGGCCACATGATGCTCTGCAGGACTCTACAAGGACCTTGATTTTTTTCTTCAGTGCAATATGAGAGGGTTTTGAACAGAAGCCTGGAGTGGTCTGACCTAGGTTTGAACAGAATCACTGTCTGTATTGTGCAGAGAACAGGCTGAAATGGTAGGAAGGTGGATTGGGGGGAGAGGAGAGGCAGAGAGCTCGTTGGAGGCTTTTGTGATCCTGCTAAGAAAGGATGGTGGTCACTTGGACCCTGGGTAGCAATTGGGGTAGATGGAAGTGTCCAGACTCTGAATATATCTGGAAAGCACAGCCCATAGGATTTACTGGTAGGTTGGATGAGAAAAAGAATAATGGATGATGTCAGGATTTGGGCCTGAACAGTCAAGTCATGTCATCAACTAGATGGGCACAACCACTGTCAGAGTAGGTTCCGTTGGTAGACATTGGAAGCCAGGTTTAGACATTAGATGTAAGAAACCTGTTCCCTGCCTATCACAGTGGATATGTCAAATGGACAGCTGAATGATGAGACCTCACAGAACACATCTAAGCTGCAGATAGAAATTTGGAAGTTGTCAGAAGAGAGATGACCATAGGGGTGAAAGTCAGAGGTCAGAAAGGAGATTTAAGTACCAGACCCTACATTATGATTTTGGAAAGGTGAGGAGGAAGCCTCAAAGGTGACTGCTGAAAATCACCAGACTGTCTTGTTCTCAAGTCAAAGAAGGGGTCCTCCACCAGCTGTTGATGTATTGTAGGCTGCTGTGTGCACGAAGGTCAAGTGTCACCCTTGGGCTGGAATCTGGTATTTAGTGAAGACACTTATATGTCAGGCTTGTTATGGGAGAACAGGACATCCATGCTTCTGGCTGCTGGGCAAGCTGAACTTGTTGGACTCTCTTGCAGCGTCCTTTCTGGGTGCCTTTGTACAAATGCTGCCATCCTCTGGACTCTGCTGGGGCAGCTGACCCTGTCTGAGACTCGGTGAGGCCTGCTGCCCCGGTTCTGCTCCAGGCTTCCTCGTCACTACCTTAGGTGAAATAATTCCTTGGCCTTTACTTCATTTCAACCTGTTTCACTTCAAAAACTCTTTAAAACAAAGGATATTAATGGTATAAACTGTTGAGCAGTTTTGTTTTCTTTGTATCATAAAGCCTAAATTACCAAGCTCTTTGCCTCTCATTTCTGTTCTTTCCCAGCCCATAACTGAGAAGTCATTCTTGTTGTTCAGCTCATTTTGGTAGCTTCATTTAATTCTGTATTTGAGATTCCTTAGCACTGTTCCTGTGCCAAGTATGAATATATTTGAACTGCATCTTTACAGTTGTTTTCACTTATGCACTTTAAGTAGTAGATGAGAAAAAAGTTCAGTCTGGTATTGTAAATGCTGGAAAGTATATAATAAATGATAATGGCAATCCACATAGTCTTGAGATGTTGAAGATTTACAAAATTAGTATACGTGATCTATATATACAGTGCTCATAGATGCCTATCAGAACTTATTTTTTCAAAATAATTTAGAATATATGAGAAGTAGAGGAGATTCACAAAGCTATTTTGTGAAAATAAGAATCCATAGCTACACACATCCAAGTTTTTAAATAAATCATGCTCTTTTGTATTGAAAGGAAGCTAACATCATTGCTTTGCCCTGCATTGGAGAGTTTTTCCCCCATCTCCTGCACTTCAGACCTGCATGCATCTCTGGTTTTACTCCTGCTTCACTGCAGGTGACTCCATACCCATTGCACAGTGGCTACGTGTTGAGAAATGGTGAGGAGCCTTCTGGTGTTTTATTAACTGCTTGCTCACAGTCGGATCATAATAACTTTAAAATCCTTACAAACTTGTGTTTTTGTTTTGTTTTTTTGTTAATCTAATTTTAGCACCTTCCCTTGAACTTACGATTTAGAAAGGAACAAATCAAATCCCTTACATGATCTTTCTATATATTTGAATGTCAGAGTATTATGATTTAAAGCAAGCTGTGACTCGTGTCAGGCTCTCCAGTGTGCACGTTGAGCCCATCTGCTGCGCTCACATTGTGTATTGGTGATGCTGCTGCAGGGTACAGATGCCCCAGGATATTTACTCTCGAGTGTGTGGTAACTGCTGATCTTCGGACTGAGGTCTCAGAAAGGGTCAATTTTGTACTGAACTCTGAGATTGCTGGGCAATACATCTCAACCCTTCTAGCTAATCTTACCTTGAGCTCAAATGGTTCCCTAGATCATCTTGACATGCTAGAAGGCCGAGATGATGACAAAGGCCAAGACAATGAAATACCCAACTTTGGAGGGGCTGCCTTTCCTAGCTCCAGCAAATCCCACAATCACCACGCGGTTGGACAGGCCTTTCTAAATCCAGAAAATATATGCAAATGTCTAGAAATTCTGTTTCTGTAATAGATACATAGAGACCTACAGGGTAAATTTTAAGCATACCATATTTGCTGGTGTATAAGACGCATGGGTCTATGGAACATGTTCCAGTATTACAAGAATAGTTTTCAGGAAAAAAAAAGTACATATGTTGAAGGTAAATTTTAACTCCTTTGGTAGAAAGGAATATTTTGTTCATTTCAGTTTAATCTGTTGTATATTTGAGTCCTGTATGAAGTCACTTGGGATGTGTAGTGAGAGTCTATTGCCCCCTTGTCTATTGGTGTCAGTGAATGGTTCTAATAGGGCTACAGTATTAACAGATTTCCATTTCCTATGTTAGAGGTATAACCCAAGCACTACTTAGGATCAGTCATGTTGTCTTGAGCTATTAATTTTGTTGAGAAAACTATTACTCTTTTTTAAAGTACCCTGATAGTCTTTATTGGAGTGTATTACTGGCACAGATTGTTGGCAAGGAATCCAAGTAGGAAACTATGGCTTTTTTTATTGTTGCTGTTTTAAATCATTGTGAAATAATAGATAATTCTCTTGATTCACTATTTATAGAACACCAGTAATCTAACTGTGATATAGAATGAAGGGTTGTCCTGTGCTCAGTATTTCTAGAAATACTGATGTGAGTATACACCAGAAATAAGAGTCACATGATCCTACTGAGGCTCGAGAGGCTGTCCAAGCCAGGTGCTAAACTTCTTTTTCCCCAGCACCATGAATGTCTGAACCCGAATATTATTTCTGAGTCGATGGCATGCAAGAAACTGAGTGATATTGTTCTTATGACACTATCAGTTTTATTAGCAAAAGGGGGTTGGGATTTATTCTATAGAGATGTGTGAGATTTTTCTGTAATACGTAGCTGACCTAATAAAATTTCATGCAGTCATGTTAATGAAACATTTTCTTGGCATAATATTATAAAACCATCGAAATGAAAACCTTATCATGACTTTTATAAATTCTATATGAATCATAGTTTTTTGATGAGTAGGACTGTAACAGGTTTTCTGAATTGGTATAGAAATTCTTGATCATACATGGCTTCCATCAATTGTGTTTAATTTTGACATATTTATTCATTTGAGAGAGAGAGAGAGAGAGGAGGGGCAAAGAGAGAAGGGGAGAGAATCTCAGGCAGACTCCGCGCTGAGCGTGGAACCTGACGCCAGGCTTGATCTCACGACCCTATGATTGTGACCTGGGCTGAAACCAAGAGTCGGAAGCTCAGCTGACTAAGACATCCAGGTGCCCCTAATTTTAATGTATTCAAATTTTAAAAGAAAATTAATTTCATAGTTGATTTTCTCTATTAGTGCTTTTCTCCTTTCTGTAAGCCTATTTTTTGTCTTCCTGGTAAAATCTGTTCTGTGTATATTTGTTAGCTGGCTCATTCTAATACAGTAACTGATGAGATTATCATCTGAAAACTTAATACAAGGTTTTTCCAGTGACATATAAATTATCTAGTCTGAGTTTCTTAGCTCTTCAGTAACGTTTTCATAGTATCTACAGGTAGGTAGCTGGAAGGACAGCTGTCTTTGTTAGCGCTAACATGCCGTTTAGACAACTGTGTTTACTTGGCCAAATATGAAATTGAGTTCATCACAATTCTCAGATGAGGACATTGTTATGGTAGGTTTTTCCCCCAGACATGCACATTAATTGTGGATTGTATGTATATATACTTCATCTATGTGGTCATGGGTATTCGTGAAGGATACATTTACTTCCTTAGAAAATTGTAATCAAATAATTGTGAAAAAGCAAGCATGGAAGAGGCTAGGAAGGGGAGAAGGAGAAACAACAGATAGGTGGTCCCTTCTGTCCTATCAAAGCTGAATTCCTCTCTCTGCTTATTGGGGCCATCTTAATCCGACTCTGTTTCATTCTGCAACATATTTCTCCCTTCCGTGCAGCATGCTCCCACCCACTTGTGGGGGTTCAGAGGAGTGACTCCCTGCTCACATATACCAGCTGGCTGCCTCCACTTGCCTCTGCTCCTGAGCGTGGCCATGCCAGCTGCCTGCATTACAGATGTCTGCTCACCTCAAGCCCCACCTCAGCCAGGAAGCCTTTCTAGCCACTTCAGTCCATAGCCACCAGGAATTTTTCTAAGCATCTTAAAAGATGTTTAAAAGCATGTAATGTGGTGCTTTTGTATGCTGCTTATTTCACTGATACTAGTGTTGACCATTGAGCCATTGGCCCCTTTTGCAGGGGCATATATGTCTTTGGTTATAGGTTTGAACAAAGCACAGGTCAGTGCTAGACACATAGTAGGTTTTAATACGTGTTTTTTTTTTGTTTATTAATTAGCTGCTATAGAAGAAGCTTGAACAATTATAATCTGAAAGTTGTTAGGACTGTGTTTTAAATGTCCAAAGACTTAACAGTAGTCAAGGCATTTGTGATGAAACTGTAAATGGAGTTTGAAATTCATTATGTCTACATAAACCACATCTTCTTTATCCATTCATCTTTCGTATACAATGGAATATTACTCAGCCATTAGAAATGACAAATACCCACCATTTGCTTCAACGTGGATGGAACTGGAAGGTATTATGCTGAGTGAAATGAGTCAATCGGAGGAGGACAAACATTATATGTTCTGATTCATTTGGGGAGTATAGATAATAGTGAAAGGGAATAGAAGGGAAGGGAGAAGAAGTGGGTGGAAATATCAGAAAGGGAGACAGAACATTAAGACTCCTAACTCTGGGAAACGAACTAGGGGTGGTGGAAGGGGAGGAGGGTGGGGGGTGGGGGTGAATGGGTGATGGGTACTGAGGGGGGCACTTGATGGGATGAGCACTGGGTGTTATTCTGTATGTTGGCAAATTGAACACCAATAAAGAATAAATTTATTATTAAAAAAGAAATTCATTATGTCAATTATCTCAAAATTTTTATATTAGTAAGAGCAATGACTTAAAAGAAATTCTCTATATATGGTCTTTAAACAGTAATACTAGTCTTTTATTTGTAACTGCTATTTTAACCTTCCTTACAGAAATCTGGTGTTTTCTTCCCTAACCTGAAGCGATAAAATTTCATTTAGTTCAGAGTAGAGGATTGTGGCAATTTAATATATGTCTTGTTCTTCAGGACTTGACTTCTCTGGTTAGTTAAAATTGTTTCAACTTCCCAAGCCCTCCAGCTCTGTGAAACCCTTGAAAGGGGGTAGTTTGAAAAAGAGGGGGTAGCCTGAGATGAGAATGGGTCTCATATGCCGTGTTAATTCCTTCCACCTGTTCTTCTCATACTGGCACTGGTGTTGTAAAGCCGTGCAGGAGACAAACTATTTCAGGACTAACCCAGCTTCTCAGACCTTGAGAAAGGGACTTAGTGGAGCTTTGTTTTCAGCAGCATTCCATTTTTTTTTTTTTTTGCCCTATGTAGATCAGGGTGTTTCAGGGACATAAATTGGCGGGGGATGTGACCTCTGTCATCTGAGCCAGGGATTTGCAGACTATGGCCTGCAGGCCAGAGCAGGCCCACTAACTGTTTTTGTAAATAAAGTTTTATTGGAACGCAGCCACGTTCCTTTGTTTATGTACTGTCTGTGGCTGCTTCTGTCCTATGGAGGCAGAGGTGAGTGGTTGCATCAAATCTGATGACCTGCCATGGAGAAGATATTTAGTGTTCTTTACACAAAGCCTTTCCTAGCCGCTGATCGAAGATACTGCACATACAGGGAAATGGGAAAAACTCCAGCCACACTTCATGAGATGGTTATGGGTAGGCTGGAGTTTATGGTCTCTTTGACAAAGAAAAATTTCATGGGAATGAGATTTTGAAGGATGAATTCAAATCTCTGAGGGCATAGACCTTATAATCCTTGAATGTTTTTCTTTAGAATGAGTCATTCTCTTGGTTCTTAGTAGACTAAAGCAACCTGGGATTAATATTCTACTTAATGCTCCTCCCAGAAGTAATTTTGACACAAAGCTTTTCAACCTTTGGATTGAATTGAAAGAGCCAGAAAAGATATTTCACAGCTTTTAGGATCTGAATGATACGTTAAGAGGTTTTAAAATGACAGGCTTTGGCGTGAGTGAGGTTAAATTTCTTTTCCAACTAGTTAACAAGGATCTAGCCTGTTAATTAGGCTAATTATCACCTGTTCAGGGCAAAAATGCGCTCAAGACTCTTGGCTTCAGTAGCAGGTTCCCTTGCGTGCTTTATAAAAGCCCTGGGGGTGGGGGTTGGTGTGGTGCAACTTTCATCTGCTACCACACTTGAGCCTAAAGAGTTGAATTTAGTAAATGAAACCTTTCTAATCTTAGCTCTTTGTGGCTTCTTGATATAAATCATGCTCATGTTTTATTATAATCAGAAACAGGCCACTCTCCTAGTCTATCGTAATTCAAGTAATCTGGATACTGGTATTATCATGTAATAGTTTTGGTTTCGAGTTATGACTTCATTCATTGAGTCAGAGTTTCTATTTGGACTTTGTACACAGATACAGGCACACAAGTATTTGGAAGCAGATGCTCAGAGAGACCCTAAGTGTCCTCTACTTGTTATTTAGCAGTCCCTGTATCTTTTTGATTACTCAGTTCAGGGAAAATACTGATTTTCTTCTTTATTTTTTCTTTATTTTCTGTGCAATTTAAAGTTGGGTATTATATTTAAACATGTACGCAGTAATTTGAAACTTAATGGAAATAAGGTGAACAAGATGACTGTGGAATGATACTGGGGTATTTAATGTGGATTTAGTGACTGTTGGGCATGAATCTGTCTTAAAGCAGGATTGCATATTTTACTCCACTATTTCTGGAACCAGAAACAATAGAAGCGTCTCACAGTTTTGGTGCTTACTGATCCTGCATCTGTCATCATGGCAGAATGTCCTGAACTTTGTCATTTTGCTTTGTGATCCTTCAGGGTACTTTTTCAGCATAAGGCATGCTCATGTGAATTAATTGAGCATTGTAGTTGTTCTTCAGTGGTTGTCTTTAGATGCCTTTTATGTGCTTCTTTGTTCAAGAAAGTGATGGTTTTCAGTTATGTTTGCAGCTCAGCAGAATTCGTATGGTGACCCTTCTGTGCAGAGACTCTGTCATTCTCTGTTCTCATTTCATCTCTTAGTGTGTTATCATATAATTATTACATTATAATAATTTTAAAAAGAGGCTTTCTTTCCAAAGAAGCTGCCTGTGCATTGGTAGTAGTTGAGTAACTTAGGAGTTGTTGAAACAAATTCATTAGTGTGGTGGATGGTTTGGGGGGCAATCCTGCATACCTGGCCTCCTGTTCACAGATCCGTGTTCTGATTTTCCCCCTAAAGACCAGCAGTACCTGGCAGTTACATTTTTGCAGCCTCAGTTGGGCTTTACAGGAATAGTTTTGCATCAGTCAACACCTTTGTTTCACAGTTTTGAAAGATAATAACTGCACGATTAGTTAATATTTTGACAAAATTTAGCTTACTCTTCTATTAAAATGTTATTTGTAGCACATCAGACTGTGCTCATTTGCTGTGCATTTTTTGTAGATGTGAATTTGTGTGATTTATTAACTTGACAAGACTGGTCCAAGGAGTTGTGTAGAGAAGATAAGAAATATCATCTGATTGTTTAATTAAAATACTCATTTTTGACTTGTGAAAAATCTCAAAAACATAGTATTTGAGAAGATGTTAACATATGGCCACATGTACTTTGGCTTCCTTCTCTTTTAAAAACAACCAAATCCTAGCACTGGAGTGGACGCTATCCTCATATGCATGCCATAATCCCACTTTTCAGAGACATGATGTCGTGCATGCTCTTGTGTGTGGACTTCATAGGTGTGTATTTAGTACTTCTCCTGTTATGTAAAAATGTTATGTAAATGGTAGTTCTGTACCCAACTTGTTTTGTTTTAATGCAGTTACATTCTTGAGATTGTTTGCTAATAAATGTAGCCTAAGTTGGTGCATTTTTACAGCATTATGATATCTCATTTTGTGATTAAACCCATTCTTTATCTACTTCCCAGCTGATGGATAATCGTAAATATCCCCTTACATTTTAAAGGGGATTTTTTTTTTTTTAAACACATGCCTGGAGTTTCCCAGCTGTGTATAGCTAGACTGAGCTTTTTGGAAGAGAGATAGGGATGTCCACAGATTTAAAAAGCATTGCTAAAGCAATTATAGTCTAAATTATCCTGAATTGGAGAGATTAGAAAAGAACATAAAAATATGCTAGTGACATTTCTTACTGTATTCAGAGATTACAGAGATACAGGAGATTACCAATTATAAAGTAGTAAAGCACCAAAGTATCAAGATACCCTTGTCTTCATATGTAAGTGTGATATGTACAGATATTTTACTAAGCTCCTAATAAATTGTTGACTCAATAGTCAATAATCTACCTAATAGGATTTAAAATATTTTAAATAACATTTAAAAAATACTTTGAAGAATATGGATATAGAATCTCCTGTTAGGATGCTTACCTTCTATAGTAATATGGAAAGATAATGGCACAATTCAAAGTAGAAGCTGTATATTTTGACATTACTTGCCTTTAGGCATTTGAAAACAGACTGTTGTAACAGAGTTTCCATAAGGCAGAAGTACCTATTAAGATAATGGTGTTAATCATATAAATCAGCTCCCACCAGTTCTTGAGTTTGTACATAATGCCTGATGATACTCCTGTGAGATTTATCATTTTTAGTATGTATCTAACAATGAGGATATTTAGTGAGGATACTCACCTCAAAATTTTAAGTCTAGAGATGTGAGTTTTATTTAGTCTTGACTGTGTTATTACAAATCATGTCATGAGGATTCAGAGAAGACCGGTACCCCACCAGGTTTAACAGAGACCAGACAAGGGCTCACAGCCATTCCCAGTGTGGGCGGGGTGCTGAGAAGACAGTACATAGAACCATAAATCCAGAAACCTATTGTGAACATACCAGAAAATGCTTAGAATTTAACTTATACATTTTATAAATTTTACACTAAGAGATGAACCCTTACTGACTTCCATATCATAGTAACCAACATGAAGAAGGGCATTATTTTAGAAAGTTGGACATTTCAATCCCTAGAAACCGGGAACTTTGTAATGACATCTCTTGGTAGGAATTGGTACAGGGGTTATGTGTAACATGCTATGTTTAAAATCCTTTCCCTCAAAGAGAGAAAATGAGTGAAAATATCATTGAGGGTGACAAAACATGAGAGACACCTAACTCTGGGAAACAAACAAGGGGTAGTGGAAAGGGAGGTGGGCAGGGGGTTGGGGTGACTGGGTGACGAGCACTGAGGGGGGCACTTGGCGGGATGAGCACTGGGTGTTATGCTATATGTTGGCAAATTAAACTCCAATTAAAAAATAAAATAAAATTAAAAATAAAATAAAATAACATAAAAGCCTTTCCCTCAAAGTGTACGAATCATTGCTACGTTGTCCTCTAATGCCTGCCTTTATGAGAAGTGTGGTATCATTTTGATTTCTTTTGCTTGTGACCCCCCCCCCCCCTTGGAACCTTTTAAGGTGACTTTATATCCAGTTGAAATATCTAGTGAAACCTGAGGAGGAAGTAGGTAACAAAATACCCTTTCTCATTACAGGTCTTAGAGCGCTATTTGGCATTTTGAACTTGCTAGTGAATATTAGAAAGTAGCCAGATTATGTAAGACTTGGAAGTGGTGTTGGCCCTCCTGCTCTCCCCCCGGAGATGGCTTTCTGCACAGTACATTTGTTGTTCCTCTGCTAGGGCCTGTTTTTTTTTTTTTTTTTTGCTAGGGCCTGTTATATCATTTTTAAAAAATTTTATTTATGAATGTTTAAGATTTAAACAGTTAAATTAAGAACTTTAGAATACCAAAGAAAGTTGCTGAAACAAATATGGAAAACATAAGTATTATACATACATCTCATACATCTAGGTGGTAGGTATGCAGTTATGTTATGTTCTGTATGTTTGAATACTCACACTTTGTAAAATAAGCACAGATGCTCAGGAAGGTGAGATGACCAAGTGGTATGAGAATTGGGAGCTTTAGGAGGCCGGCATGACTCCTGTGGCTATAACACACAGGTCTCCCATTCTGACTCAGAGTCTGGTAAGACTGAGTAAAGAATGAAACTATTTTTTTTTAAGATTTTATTTGAAAAAAAGAGAAGAAGAAGGAGAGAGAGAGCGAGAGAGAGAGCGCAGCAGGGTTAGGGGAGGGAGCAGCGGACTCCCCGCTGAGCAAGGAGCCTGGCATGGGGCTCCCTCCCAGGACCATGGGATCATGACCTGAGCTGAAGGCAGACACTTAACCAACAGAGCCACCCAGGTCCCCCAATTCCTAATCACTAGTTTATTAGTTCATCTGGTTGGTCCAAAATTATATATAGAATAACACTGTGTACCATGCACTGTATGGGCCTTTAAGGATACAAGGTAAACCAAATATCATCTTCCTATTGTATGCTCATCTAGTTTACCCTTCTGGTTATAACTTTGACAGGATTGGCACGTACTGGTCTTCCTACATCCTTCTACTGACCTACTAGAAAGCTATTTTCATGAAGAGGAGACTACCAAGTTTTTACTAAACGACCTCTTTCTAGTAGATCATATATCCAGTTCAGCAAGAAGTTACTCATGGAAGACCACTGTGTGCTGATAGAAAATGCATCAATAACATTTGATCCAACCTAATAATAGGTCACAGGGTGTCACCCTTTTCCTAGGAAACTGGAAGGCTGCCTTAAGGGGGTGGCAGGCAATCAGAGTCACAGTGGATGTGTTGTGTCAGGGCCTGGTGCTTCCAGTGCTGGGACCCTCATTCTGCACTTCTCTCGCCACATCATCCCTGCCACCTCTCTGTGTCTATATGCCCCTATCTTTTACCATCCAAATTAAATATCACCTCTGGGAAGCCTTCTTGAATCTGCCCACCCCATTAGTTGTTTCTTCTTTTATTTATTTTTTTTATTATTTTTTAATTTTTAAAAAGATTTTATTTATTTATTCATAGACATAGAGAAGGAGAGAGAGAGAGAGAGAGAGAGAGAGAGAGAAAGAGAGAGAAGCAAGACACAGGCAGAGGGAGAAGCAGGCTCCACGCAGGAAGCCTGACATGGGACTCGATCCCAGGTCTCCAGGATCAGGCCCTGGGCTGAAGGCGGCGCTAAACCACTGAGCCACCTGGGCTGCCCTGTTTCTTCTTTTAAATTCATGATGGCATTTTACCTTTTAATCATTATTATTAAATATGTCATTGAGGTTATTATTTTGAATATTTTTTTCCCTTAGTAGCCTGTGATTTTCTCAAGATCCAAATCTAACTATTTTCCTGCTTTGCCTCCTAGTCTTAAAACAGTGTTTTGGGTATTGTGGGTGTTCATGTCTTCCTAATGTGCATCTAGAACACACATTAATGCCTTCCCTTCTTGGGTCCACATGGCAGAGCAGAGCAGCATATGTTCACTTGTGTTCTGCCCTGGAGATGACTCGGGATAAGCTTCATGAATGGCCCAAAGAGAGCTGGATCTCGTGGGTGGACGTCATTCTCACTGACTTTCCATGAAGTGAAATAATTCACGGTACTTGAGACTCAGAATTTGTGTAGTTCCAGGAAACACCCGCATTGAAGAGTAGGTCTGAATCTTTATAAGGATACTTTACGTTGGTAATATTTCAGGGTTCTTTTTAAAGTACCAGCACATGAACTTATTTTCATAAAGCAAATTGTAAAACACGTGAGGTTTTCTGAAAGTCAAGCGGTGGCCTTAGTTTGTTCTTTGTTATCTGGCTTTTGTCATTTCATGACAGACACTGAGCTCTCGTTTAACATTTTTATTACGTATGAATAATAGAGTACATGTATTGAGGTTTCGTAGATGTAATTTTGTTAAATGTACATCATGGTAGATTTAAAAATGAGGGATTTATTTTGTCATTCATAAAGTTGTAATACAGTGTGGAGAAACTATTTGTTAAAAGATAGCATCTACTTAACCTCCTTATTTATTTCTTGTAGGAGAAGGTTAGATCCACAATAAATACATGAAGAAATAAGTAGATAGGGGAATTTATCTTGGAAATAAGATCCCTGTCATGGTTTTGAAATGTTAAATGCATGAAGACCCGTCAAAGAGATATACGGACATGATATTTTTTTACAGTGCGTTTCCAAGTATTTAGTTATATTGTCATTTCCTAGTACAGTGAAGCAGTGATCAGATGATACAGTAATTTCAAAGTCAGGCCCTGTTAATGGGTGTAAATAGAGTGTTTCTACACATACATTATATAGATGTATTAATTGGCAATTTTAATATTAATGAAGTACTTAAGATATTTTATATGACATTTCTTAAATGTTTAGCAATTTTTATTTCTGTAGCATTTAAGATCTATTACTACAAAAATATAATTACATATAACAAATGAAGAAGGATTTTTATAAAAGCTAACTTCATAATTCGCTTTAAGAATTTGTGGAATTCTGATGATTAATTTGTTAAGGTAATCTATACTTGCTTCAAAATGAGGAAGTTAATTATTTGGAGCTCAAGATTTCTTTTCCTACCCCTATGGGGTTAAGGAAATTTGTAAAATCATAGTTAAAGCTTTAATGGATAGAATGCACATTTTTTACATCTCCTTATTTATGTCTTAATTTAAAATGCACATATTATAATCCTATTTTTTTAATTGCATTAACTTGCTGAAAGTATAGCCCAATTTACGATAGTCAAAGCAGGCTGCCATAGTCCCTCTTTTGTGGCATAGTGCTTATCCACTTATTAAAATATTTTAATTTTGAATATTGGGTTTTAATTTGCTTTTATTTGACTGTTCATTATCCTGAATTAATTAGCTGGACATTATTAGTCACAGGCATTGCTTTAAACTAAATTGTATTAGAAATAAAAAGTAAATTTCAGTGATGATTTCATGAATGCAAGTGAAGAGGGACAGAAGCTCAACCAGAAGAAGGATTTAAGTTTTTTGTTTATGGTTCATTGTGCCTTGATTATTAAAGGTATTAAGACATCTTTGTGAACTGTGGGCTCCGGTATTTTCTAGCATGAGGACTGATCTGTTATTTTCTTTCTTTCTTTTTTTTTTTTTATGCAGGAGATAATTGAGGTTTATTTTTCTCAAAGGTTTTTTTATAAAAATTACAGTCCTAATCTTACTTTTATTCTTAGCAGAGGAAACTTGTTTAACGTTCCCTTATGGTAACACAGAAGGATACCTTGTTCAGGACAGTCTTCTGCGTTTCTCACTGCTCCCCAGGAGCACTGCAGGGTGGGCAGCTGGGTGCATGGTGGGAGCCGTGCTGTTCCAGGCAGGCCTGGCTCTGACTGCAACCAGCAGCCCCGGCCGCCTCCGCCTGGCAGAGAGCAGGGCTTGTCTGAGTAGTTTAGTATGGATAGCTTTTCATTTAGCCTTTGCTCTGACAGCCCATGCCCTGGATAAGTGGTGTAGGCCTGTACAGGTGAAATCTATTCTCACATTTGCCTCAGGGGTGACTGGACTGTAACAGAATTTTTCAAACCCGTTGGGCCCAACCGCAAAGCAGAGAATAAATGGCTGAAGTGCCAGGCCTAGACAGAAAAATCAATGCCTGGTTATACAGACATGACAGACCAGGCCTGCAGTGCTCCTCACAAAGTCTGTGCACTCGCCACATTTCAGGGTTAAAACATGCTTCTGTCTGGGGCCTGAGGTGGTACCGTGCGGGTAATATTTACATCATTTTCTCTCTCCTTCACACAGGAAATTTACATGCCACTTATGTGATAGAAGTTTCACAGAGAAGTGGGCCCTGAACAACCACATGAAGCTCCACACGGGAGAAAAGCCATTTAAGTGTACCTGGCCCACATGCCATTACTCATTCCTCACGGCCTCCGCCATGAAAGACCACTACAGGACACACACAGGTGTGCAACCCTACGTCTGTGCCCTGGGAGGCTGGGTGGGCTGTGTGAACGTGTGCATTAATTATTCCAGCGATGGTCGATAGAAATGATTTCTTGTTTGAAGAGTTTGTCTTAAGGTTGTGGTGATTATATATTAAAGGTATGGTGTCATTTCATTGTTTTTCAATGGTACTCGGAGTAGTCTTAAAGTGACATTTTAATGAAAGGGTGTATATGCACATGTGTACGTATGTTCGAATCAAAGTAAGTTTCATATTTAGAAGCTGTTTATGTTGTGTGTGTACATACACACTACCTGTGTTTAAACATATCTTCTTAGATGTAATCTTGGTAGAGATCATTTGGGAACAATAAGTTTTCATAGAGGACTAGTCCTGTAGTTTGTTACTGACATAAATTCAGTGCCCTGATACTTTTTAACATTCTTGGTAAGTTTTGGTTTTATGTACCATTTTTAAAAATTGTAATGAAAATAATATTTCTCTTAGGAGGAGAATACTATCGGATCTAAGAGTTTTTGATAACTAATTCAAAGGGAAGAATCTGCATTTAGCTATTATAAATTTTCTAGATAATTATATATTTGAAAAGTACAACTTCATATATATTTTACATCACAGCATTTAAAGGTCTGTATGGAATTTTTAAAGCAGCATTCAGAGTACATCTATGCTAAGTATGGTCCTGAGAACTCTCAGTTTGGGCCTTCATACATATATATCCCCCTAATACTCTATTGTTATGTTCAGTGTTTATGGCATGTTTTCCATTATCTGAGGATAGTGGGCCCCTAAAACTCCTTACAAGCTTATAGTTGAGTACCCTCCTCATCTCTCTATGGCTCTGCTACCATGAGCGATTTGTTGTTTTTGTGGTCGTCTTTCTCTTTACACCTCTCAGAGTATTTTGTTTCAAGGGAAAAAAAATAATAATAAATTTTAATCAGCATTCCCAAATGTTCTTCTGATTACCAAGAATCCTATATTATTGTTAGAAATTATAGGTTAAAAGTTCTTCTGAAGCAGTTTGTGGGAAGCCCAGGCCTCCTTAGCTTCCTTGACAAGGGCGGGGACGATTTAAGGTCCCCAGCCTGCCCTGAGAGATCACTTATATCGAACAGCAGATGAAAAGCCAGTGCAGATGTAATTTATCGTCGGCGTTTCCTTCTAAAGAATAATTGTGGAGACTTGGCTGGATCAATAATATGGATTTTTGTTGTTAGGTCTTGTAGTCTGCACCATAATGAGAGATAGGGGACAGTGGCTGTTTTCTAATAGAAAATAAAGGATTGGTTTCCGTGTCTTTCTACATTTGAATGCAAAATGGCACACTTGAAACTAATTCAAGTTGTTTAGAAAAGTCTCCTATTAGATTTCTGCTATCATATAAATATGGCATGTTAAATGAACCCCCTTTATTGAGTGTAATATTACATTTAGTTTTTAAAAAAAATTTTTGTTTTGAAAAAATAGTCTGATATCCACTACCTGACCCTAATGCCTCTACCCCCTCAAAAAAAAAAAAAAAAAAAATAAGTAAAATTGAATTTAGAATGAAAAACAAATCAAGCCACCAAGGTAAATATGACATACACTACATTGCAGGCTAACATCCTAAATAAAATTCTACACTTCAAAAAAATCAAGGTCACTAATGTATCTAGAAAATTGAATCACATTGAAAA